>NW_018165296.1:232414-255048 GCF_001263595.1 Phalaenopsis equestris
GCCCCGATCCGCCCGGGGGGGGGTGCACCGATCGCCACCAAGAGAGATTTGGCGAGTCCATTGGGGATTTGTCTCTCTCCTCTTCTTTCTTCAAAACATTCATTTTGAAAAAAAATATTTTTCTTTTAAACTCTTTTAAGAGTTATTAAACGACATAACATAAATGACATTATATATATATATATATATATTCCCAGTTTACAAAACGAATGAATTTTGACATATTTTCTCTTGAATTTTAAGGATGGATTCTTCAGATTCGGTTTTTTCATTCTACCAAGAATTCAGTTCACCAACGAACAAAGATATTTATTTCCCACAAAATGGGTTTGGAATATTCGATGAAACTCCATATAATGAATAATCCAACTCAAATAGTTGAAGACCACTTGACAAGTTTCATTTATATCCATATGAAAACTATCTCCTCCTAGAAAATTTCTCTCAAGAACCTCTTATGGAGCAATTTAATTTTGAGGAAATGGAGGAAGAAGTTGATTGTAAGGGTAAGAAAATTTGTGTGGAAGAAAATGATATTCCATTGTCTGTGTATGAAGTTGGATAGAGTTCTAAAGCTGCTCCATTAACCCGTATTTAACGAAGAAATAGAAATCGATCTCTTAAAAGGAAAAAAGAAAAGAGATGACAGATCCAAAACTTCTGGACCAGGCAATAATGTTTTAACTTGGAATAAGAATAAACTCTTCTGAGTACCCGTACAATTTGATGATGACATATACCAACCTTTGAAAGAAGGAAAATCTCCATCGATTAATAGGGTATATTCTGTATTTAAAAGTTTTGCTCGGAAAGAAAGATGTTCGATCTCTAAACTCCTAGATAAAATGGGGTGTGCAGTTTCTACCACCATGAAAAGGAGAATCCTTGCACATGAAAATTCTGATTTTCCAGAGATGAATCAACAATTAGAATATCAACATACTCAATACCAGCTAAACTTTGCATGGGATCAAAAGTAGAAGATTCAACTCTTCTAAAAAACAACATAAGACACAATAAGTTGATCTTAGAAGCAGCAGAAGCATCTTCTAAAATGCATTCTCTGGTAGAAATGTTGCGAGTTGCGGATTATTCATATTCACAATCTAATGATGTATTTCTTGAAATTCCTCATCCTATATTAAGAAATAATGTATGGAAACGTGACTTATCCGAAAAAAACACCAATATATATGAATACTTCCACGAAAACTCTCTAAGAAAATGATTGTAAGAAGAAACCTTTGAAAACATTCGAAGAAAGACTAAAAAAATTAAAAGTTGACATTAAAAGACTAGCTACATGAAACAAAGATAATTCTTCTAACAATCGAAGAAAAGAATTTGAGGAGATAAATATGGTCAAAACTCGACCCGCATCAGCAGCACGGGAAGCAAGGAAATCACTCCCCACCAATGAAGTAAATGAAACTGAAGAATTACGTATAGCTCTCAAATAGCAAAATGAAAAAATCAATCACCTCGAGCAAAAAATTGAGAAAATGATGACGACTGCACAAAATCCTTCACAAATTACACCACAACCTACTGTTCAAGTTGTTAGGAAAAAAAAAACATACATATTCTCGAAGATAAAAGGGAACCTATAGATGTGGAAAGAGATTCCACTCAAGGTGGAATTCCAGAAAAGGACATTACACAATTAGTAAAACATAAGGTAAAGAAACAATGGCTCAAGTGAGGGCCGGATCATTAATTCCAAAAGGTAGAACTTACCCAGAGGAATTTGATTTAGTCTAATATCCTAATGCTTTATTCCACCTCTTTTCAAAATGTTTGATGGAACTGGAAATCCATGACAACATTTAGCTCACTTTAGAGCAAGTGGGAGTGATGCTCTTCTTTTTCAATAATTTGTTAATAGCCTAACAGGAGTAGTTTTTGACTGGTATGCTGAACTTCCTAATGGATCTGTTAAAACTTTTGTTGAATTGGAAAACCTTTTCATTCAACGATTCGCTGGAGCACAACCCCACATAATAGTTGGAGATATAGTTGTGGAAATGTAGAAACCTGGAGAAACCCTAGTGGATTACATTTTGCGCTTGAGAAATCTTAGCATGAAATGTGAACCACAACTCCAGGAGCAACATGCAGTTGAAATTCTGCTTAAAAATATTAATGGTCCTATAGCATTTATGCTTAAAGGTTTTACAATAAAGACATTTAAAAAGTTGCTCAATAAAGCTGCTAATCTTCAAGAAGAAGCTAAGAAGATGGGTACAATAGAAAAGATAGAAAAGACTAAGCTAGTTAAGACATTCGAAAAGAAATCCACAATAATAGAAAAGGGTAAGCGGGTGATCCAAGTGCAACCTGAACCAAAGCGACAACAACAAGATAATAGACAACAACAATCACAATTACCTTCACAATTACAGTTCCAACCACCGATATCAACACCAACAAAAAAGAAATCAATGGCTGAAAGATTAAATAAAGAATATTCATTGAAATTGGAAGCTGTTGCAAAGATGTTCTGTAGTCTGTTAAAGATACCAGAATTTAAATTGCCAGAAGCTAAGAGACTTTGGGAAATTGATATGAAAGATCATCCTAACTACCGTCCTTATCAAGAATGTTGGGACACAAAATTGAAGGATGCTTTGTCTTTAAAGATTGGCTAGAGCGTAATTTAAAAGAAGGGAATATAGTTATTCTGAAAGAATATTTGAAAGAACCTGAAAAACGTTCGATCAACATGATTTTGGTTGACGAATATATTCTCTAAGATGACAAGAATACTGCTCAGGGTGAACCTCTTGAGGAGACTCTCACAAACACTCAAAATGCTCAATCTTCCAAGAAGGAAAAGAAGAAGAAAAAGAAAAAATTGAAAAGAAAATTGAAAAGGGCTAGAGGAGGGCTAGAGGTCTTGTTAATATAAGGGCTACTATCACTCATGTACCTCCTTCTGTTTCTAGTTCTACTAAGATAGTTGTTTCTGACGAAGGGAGAAAATCCCTCGAGCCATTTACTTTGTATGACTTTCTGTATAACCCTGTTATCAATAATAATAATCCTCTTTCTGCCTATATCCTGACTATTTTTGATATTATATCTAAAAATGATCGACTTGATTTCAATCCTGAGGACAATGTTCAAATTGCACACAATCTGATGATATTACTGACAATCAAAACAATGACTTTGAAACTAAAATTGAAGATATAACACTTGAACTACGACAAGTACCGATTTCTATAGAATTGGAACCATCTGATTTGGAAGAAAAAGGATTGGATAATATATTACAGGAAATAATTGAAATTAACTTACAAAGTGGAAAGGTTTTACCTTCAAGAATGATTGCTAAAGAAAAATAAAAGCAGATAGTGACGCCAGAGAAAATTTTTCCTCCAGTACAAGAACAATTATCTGAAGAAAATAACGATAGTTCTCGTAAAGTAAACTATAATGTAATAGCCCATTTAAGAAAATTACCGGCAAAATTGAGCATTTATGATGCCCTTATTCTTTCTAAAGAAATGAGGGAATCATTAATAAAAGCTCTTCAAGACCCCAAAATTTGTCTAACTCAACTCGCTAGTAGTCCTTTAAACGAGGCTTACTCATCAGAAAAATAGACCAAGATAACTTTTTCTGATAATGAATTGTTACTTGGTACAACTCAACATAATCGACCACTATATATCGCGGTGAACATCAACAATATGATACTTCCAAGAGTACTTATTGATCCTGGTGCTTCAATTAACATCATGAGTTTAAGAACTCTTGCATATTTGGACATCGGTGTAGAGAAATTGATGACAAATAAGATGATGTTACGAGGATTCAATCAATAAGGAGAACGAGTTGTAAGATCCGTAACATTACTTCTAAAAATTAATGACTTGGTGACAATGGCTAAATTCCACATTATTGATTCTGAAACCTCTTTTAACGCCTTGCTCGACCGACCATGGCTCCATGAACATAAAATGGTGCCATCTTCACTACATCAATGCATTAAATATTTACAAAAAGGACATGAATGTTGCATCATATGTGACTTACAACCATTTTCTGTCCATGAAATTGGTGTACATGAAGATGCTTCATACTACACTTCGATAGAGAGAATGATATTCTCTAGAGAGGTAGTAGTAAATAAAGGCAATATAGATAAAAAGAAAATGAATGCAGAGAATAAAAAGAAGCAAGTTGATGAAAACTCTTCTTCGATACATAAGAGTCTATTTTAAAGTCATGCCTGAGGTAGAGGCCGAGGTTGAAGGCAAGAAAGAAGGAATTTAGCATTTAAAAAAATGAAATCACCAAAGTTCAAGATTTACCTGGACTCTGAAAAAGAAAAAGAAAAGATAAAAGAACCACAGTTCAAAATATCTCTTGAAGAAAATGAACAATTTGAATCAATGTATGAACAAATTAATCATTATGTACACGCTATGACTCTAACCCTAATTTCTCCTTAAAAAAATTGAGGACATAGTGGTCAAAGAAGTACATAGTGAAAATGGAAAGTCTATAAAATTTTGACTTGGTTCTACATCTTCTAGTTCTGAAATAGATGTAAAACTAGAAGATGAAAATTAAACATTCCTTTTGAGATTTATTCTCCGTGTGTTCAAAACTTATTTAAAAATACTTTGATGAATAAGACTTGGTCATTAAGTCAATCTCAAATTTTTGAACAATTATGGAAATATAGCAAACAACATCATAATTCTAAAGAAGGTATAGGGTTTGGTACCTCAGAACCTCTAGATGAAACAAAATTTTGCCTTGTTGTCACCGAAACATTTACTACCGTGCAAACATCGGAAATGACACATAATTTTGCCTTTTTGTCACTTAAATATTTAATACTGAGCAAACATTGGATCTCAAGATAGACGATGCACCACCAAAATTTGAAGAAGAAATTAAAACGATAATGGATGAACTAAAAAAAATTTGGGAACTGATGATAGCCCGAAACAAACTTTTATTAGTTATGTCCTTAATAAAGAAACAGAGGAAATATTCCAATTGTTAAAAGAATATAAAGACTGTTTTGCATGGAGCTATGACAAAATGTCAGGACTTGCTCCAGAAGTTGCAGTCCATAAACTTGGAATAGATCAAATTGTAATCCCAGTTAAATAAGGACCAAGAAGGATGCGTGTTGAAATAGAACAACAATTTATCGATGAAGTTAAGAAATTAATCGAAGTGAACTTCATCCGAGAAGAAAAATATCTACCATGGCTAGCTACTATAGTGCCAGTAAGGAAGAAAAATGGACAAATTCGAGAGACTTAAATAAAGCCTGTCTGAAAGATGAATTTCCCCTTCCAATTCCAAAATTGATGGTAGAAATTGTGTCCACACATGTAATATTTCATTTATGGATGGAATGTCAGTATATAATCAAATTAAAATGTCTATGAAAGACGAACCAAATACAACCTTTAGAACACCTATTGGCATATATTGTTACAAAGTGATGCCATTGGGACTAAAGAATGCTGACGCGGCATATCAAAGAGCTATGACATGAATTTTTGATGAACTTATGCATAATCAAGTTGAATGTTAGGTTGATGATTTGGTTGTCAATAGTAAATAAAATGAGGATCATGTGTACGATTTGAGAATTGTCTTCGAACGATTACGACGATTTAATCTTAAAATGAATCCTTTAAAGTGCGCTTTTGGTGTCACTTCTGGGAAATTTTTAGGATTTGTTATTTGACATCGAGGGATTGAAATTGACCCCCTTAAAATTGAAGCCATTCTAAACATGCCTCCTCCTAAAAACTTAATCGAACTCCAATCCTTTCAAGAAAAATTATCCTATATTTAACGTTTTATCTCCAATCTTTTAGGTAGATGTCAACCTCTTACTGCCTTAACCATAAAATACTCCAAATTTGTATGGGACAAAAAATGTCAACAAGCCTTTGAAAATATCAAACAATACCTGACAACCTCTCCTGTTCTCGCAGCCCCTATATTAGGAAGACCTCTTATCATTTATACTGCAGCATTAGACAATTCCCTCGGAGCTTTATTAGCTCAAATTAATGATCAGGGAAAAGAAAATGTGTTATATTATTTGAGTCGTTGCCTGGTTCCTACTGAAGTAAGATATCCTGCAATTGAGAAGCATTGTTTGGCTTTGATCTTTGCAGTGCAAAAGCTCAGACATTATATGCTATCTCATAAGGTAACTCTTATTTCAAGAGTCGACCCTTTACAATATTTAATGACTAGACCAACACTTTCTGGAAAACTGGCAAGATGGGCAATGATATTACTTCAATTTTATATAACATTTGTGTCGTTACGTGATGTCAAATGACAAATTTTGGCTGACTTTTTGGCAGCACACTCGTTCCAATTGAATCTCCTCTTAATGATGATTTGCCCGACAAGCAAATACTAGAGAAAATAGATTCTAACACTGAACGATGGGAATTATATTTTGATGAAGCATCATCTTCTCAAAAATACAAAGACAAACAGACAGTCATACCCGGAAAAGCAGGAGTAGGATTGATCTTCATTACTCAAAACAAGATGATGATACCATTCTCCTATAATCTAACAAAATCATGTACACATGACGAAGCTAAGTACGAGGCACTCATAACTGGCTTAGAATTGACAATATCAATGGACATTAAACATATCGACATCTATAGAGATTCTGAACTGATCATAAATTAGATTGTAGAAAATATAGAATTTTGAAACCACGATTGAAATAATATTTTAATTACACTATGAAATTACTTCAACAGATTCCCAACGTGACATTTTTCTTGGCTCCAAGACAATAATTCTTTAGCAGATGCTTTGGATAAACTTGCAAAAGAATTTGCTTGTCCAGAACAAAAAAATATTCCAATTTTTGTGAAAGGACGGTGAGTTCTTTCCTCATTTGACATTAACAATCTTCACATGAATGTAAAGATAAGATGATAATGATCATTGACAATGAAAAATATGATTGGCGAAGACCGATTATCAAATATTTACAAACTGGGAAATTGCTAGGAAATAATTCCTTGGCAACATAAATTAAACAAAGAGCATTGCCTTATGCCTTGGTAATTAATGTTCTTTATCATCAATATTTTGATCAAACCTGGTTAAGATGTCTGAGTCAATCAGAAGCCCATGATATTATTAAAGAAGTGCACTCAGGCTTATGTGGAGCACATCAATCTAAGCCCAAAATGAAGATGAAAATAAAAAAAAATGGGATATTATTAGCCAACAATGATGACTGGCTGCCTTGAAAATGTATGGAAATGTCATCAGTTTCAAGTTCATGGAGTGATTTTACATCAACCGCCAAATGTGTTACATCCAACAATTGCATCTTGGCCATTTGAAGCCATTTGAATGTTGTGGCTTAGATATAGTGGTCCCAATAGATCCTCTATCATCCAAAGGACATCGATTTATTTTGGCTGCTACAGATTATTTCTCTAAATGGGCAGAGGCAGTACCACTTCGAGAAGTCAAAGCAGAACTGGTTCTCCAATTCTTTGAAACACATATCGTCTACAAATTCGGGATTCCTAGAAGAGTCATCTCGGATAATGGACTATCTTTTAAAAACACAAAAATGAACAATTTCATACAAAGACATGGAATAGACTGGAGATATTCAACAATTTATTATCCAAAAGCCAATGGTTTAGCTGAAGCCTTCAATAAAATGTTGGTTCAGATCTTAAAAAAATGTTAGACAACACTCCAAGATAATGGCAGAAAAAATTGATTGAAGCTTTATGGGCTTACAGGACTACATACCGAACACCGACATGATCAACGCCGTTCGCTTTATTATATGGTTTTGAAGCTGTACTTCCACTTGAAATTCAAATTCATTCTCTAAGAGTGACAATTGCTAACAAAATAATATAAAAAGAAAATGCGAAGTTGCAGCTTGAGGAACTTGAAAGTTTGGAAGGAAATCGGCTACAAGCCCAACAAAATTTAGAATTGTATCAAGCTAAGATGGTTCGAGCCAATGATAAATTGGTTCATCTGAGGACATTTCAAATTGGAGATTTGGTCTTAGTACTTCAAAGTCCTATTCTTGCTCATTGGAAAATGAGTGGGAAATTTGAACCAATATGGGAAGGCCCATATGCTATTGAAAAGACATATTTGGGACAATCCTATTAGTTAATCAACTGCAAGGGAGAAAGAACTATACCCCTAATTAATGGGAGGTATTTAAAAAAGTATTATGCGATATAAAAAATGACAATTTGTTTTGCAATCTGGGAAATAATAAAATTTTAAATTGACTCTCATAATACAGTCTTTGACTTTTGTGTCTCATGGGTTCATTTCTGCTTATTAAGCCAATGTTTAAAAAAAAAGAGCATGAGTCTTTTATAAAACAAAATGATAACGATAAATAAATGATATTTTATTGAATGATAGTCTGACATGTTACATTACCCTGTCACTTGCAGGAAAATGTATAACAACAGGCTTTTATTCACTTTTCAAAATGGTGTATGTTTGGCTTTGGACTACCAGCATATGGACAAAGGAGCTAGGATACATTTTGACCTTGACTTACTACAGCTTTAATTAATATACCAAGGATCATTGTTATACCCCGTCAATCAGAATGAGGTCAAGGATGAGACACCTATCATAGAGTTTAGAGCTCGAGAACATTACGACCTCATGGATGAACAAAAATCTGACAATTACAAACGAAAGTTCAATATTGGAAAACTGAAATCGATAGTGACAACATAGCTCTAGGACTTGCAGAAGCATCCAAAACTGACATTAACAAACTGATGTTGGGGCTTACCCATTCTCAAAGGCGGAATCACTATAAGAAATTAAAACGACAGGAAGAGAGACAACAACAAGATAGGAGACATAAGGAGGACAACACCAATCAGTTTAAATTTCCCGCCTCCGAGAGTCTACCAGGTGAACCATATCCTATCTTGGGGATACCAGATTTGGACCCTGAGGAAGAAGATCCAATTGAAAGAACCACTTTCACCCCAATTCCATATATACCAGCTCTGGACATGGCAGTGCCAGACAAAGAAATCAGTAGAGAGGATACTTCTGAAGAAGAAATACGACGAATTCGAGCCGTTAAACAATAATCTTTTAAACAATTTAAACAAATCAATGGACCAACCATCAATATACTAGAAGGCATTAAACTATTCACTAGAGTATTTGATGAAGACGAGCAGACAAGCATCATTGAACATGTGATGGAAGCTCGAGATTTGGGCAGGGCTGGACGTCTTAAAAAGAGAACCTACTCCGAACCAAACAAGTGGATACGTGGCAAGGGAAGGCTAACAATCCAGTATGGATACTGTTATAACTATGTTAAATACAAAGAAGGAAATCCTTAAGGAATTCTACAACATGAACAGGTAGACCCAATGCCTCCAGTGATGATTCAAATAAGGCGACTCGTTACCTGGGGGATAATGCCATCAAGCTGTATCCCAGATAGTTGTATTATCAATATCTATGATGAGGTGGACTGCATCCCGCCTCATATTGATAGTCATGACTTTGAAAGACCTTTTTGCACAATATTGCTGATGAACAGGTGTTCTATCATGTTTGGAAGAGAGATATTAGTCACGGGCCCAGGAGAATTTTGAGGATCTTATCAAGTTCCTCTTCCACGGGGTTCGTTCTTGGTTTTACAAGGCAACAAAGCTGATATATCCAAACACTGCAATCCAAGTGTAAGTAGATGTTGTATCTTAATAACATTACAAAGAATACGACCACGAAAACGTCCGGAAGGATATCAACCAATTCCAAAACTTAAAGGACTACAACCTCCGGAATTACCATGACCTACAGATGTCTAAGCACTCGGGGTATATTCGATAAGATTTATCTTGGAGTGCTAGAGAATCATAGTCAGTCTAATAATGCCCAGGGTTGTGAAAATGAAATATGACATGACATATGACATAATCTTTTTATGGCAGTAACTTATCCAGATATGATGTCTTGTCTGTAACATATTATGTACTACCAACTTTTTTATCAATATGGTTGTTAATGTACATTATATGGAATGACAAAAACAAAATTCTCTAGTTGTCTGCAATGTCTATGTTGGTCCAAGAATGCCAAACACTACACCTACAAATGAAAATAATATAAATAATTACATTTTGAATTTCAGACCAAATTCTCAGCGGACGTTTCCATACAGAGTATGTTTTCATACTCATCTCTCCTTGATGAGGAAATGTGGTATTTCATTTATCTCTTTGAGATAGGATATAAGTCGTATAACATTCATTCTCAAAATTGACAGACAGGCATTTGACATTTCTGAGAGATGATATGATATCCATTCTCTCTCTTGATGAGGAAATATGGTATTTCCTTTATCTCTTTGAGATATGATATAAGTCGTATATCATTCCTTCTCAAAACCGACAGACATACATTAGACATTTTTGAGAGATGATATGATATCCATTCTCTCTCCTGATGAAGAAATATGGTATTTCCTTTATCTCCTTGAGATAAGATATAAGTCGTATAATATTCCTTCTCAAAATCGACAAACAGACATTTGACATTTCTAAGAGATGATATGATATTCATTCTCTCTCTTGATTAGAAAATATGGCATTTCCTTTATCTCTTTGAGATGGGATATAAGTCGTATAGCATTCCTTCTCAAAATCGACAGACAGACATTTGACATTTCTGAGAGATGATATGATATCCATTCTTTCTCTTGATGAGAAAATATGGTATTTTCTTTATCTCTTTGAGATAGGATATAAGTCGTATAGCATCCTTCTCAAAATCGACAGACAAACATTTGACATTTCTAAGAGATGATATGATATCTATTCTCTCTCTTAATGAGGAAATATGGTATTTCCTTTATCTCTTTGAGAAAGGATATGTCGTATAACATTCCTTCTCAAATAAGAGCACTAACATTTGACATTTCGAAGATGGTATAATAACTCCTTTCATAAAATATGACATTCATTTTTCTATGACTACATGATATGACATCATCGATGATTGGTCGTTTCGATCAACGCCAATATGTGTGGCATACTTATTTAGTATCCCACACATATTGGGGGCCCATTTGTTGACCTCACTTTTAGTGAAGGTCTTGAAACAACAATCGTGGACAAATTTAACTTGAGGAATCTTAAGACTTAAGGTTCTTAGACATATTCAAAAGACTTGAAAATGATCATTGTGGTCATTAAGATAAAAGTGTCTACCAATAGTGACTTCTTTGGACATTTCTAGGGTCTTTAAACCCCTAGAAATTAAAATAACCCTCAAAACATTCTTTTTGAATCTTAACAATGATAAACACTAAAATAACCATATTATTGGTGACAAACCCTAAACTGGTCAAATTTTTAAATTAATGGTCATCTTCATGATAAAAAAGTCAACATTGACACTTAAATGATATAATTGATCAATTTTGACTCACATAGTCAATTTTGGTCAAATTGGTCAACTTTGGTCAACTTGAACCAATTAACCAGTTTAAACCCTAAAATGATAAAATCAGTGGCAATAAACCCTGATTTGGTCAAACCTTGATTTAAGAGGTCATTTTGGTGACCAAAAAGTCAATTAATCTAATTGGTCCACTTTGGCTCATATAGTCAATTTTGGTCAAAATGGTCAGCCCATGACTTAATGATCACCACTTTGACTACATTGAGTAACATTTCACCTAAAGGTCAAATTGGTCTAAATAGTCGATCTAAGACCTAATGATCATCATGTTGATCATCATGGTCAACTAAGGGTTAATTATGGTCAACATGACCAAATTAATCCATACCATCAAACCCATGGACTTTATGACTAACCCAACCATAACAAGGTTGGGTGGGTCACATTGATCACCCTTGGACTAGGATTGGTCAACCAAAGTCAACCCAGGTCAACATTGGTCAACCTTAGTCAACATTTATCAAAATTGGGCAAAACACCCAATTTTGAACAAAAAATGATAGAAATTAATCAAATAATTAATTTTAAAATTATTTTGATTAATTTATTGGCCAATAATAATATTTCCAATTTTTTTTGATTAATTACATTATTAATTAAAATGGAAATATAATTAAAAAGTCATTTTGACATGTGACATCATTTATGACATAATAAATGGTTTTCAAAATTCCAAACCCTTTAATGACATCATGTGAGTTACCCATAACCCATAAGACCCATAGGACACCTATGACATGACAATTTTTCAATGAATGACCAAAGACAAAAAAGGTCATTATAAAGGTATAATGAGAGGAATAATGAGGTGGCATTCCCTCATGAATTCTAGAAAATGGAAGTGTTGAGCTCATCCTTCACCTCCCTAATTCTCCAATGAAGAAATAACTTGTATAAGCCTCATCCTTCTCATGATTAAAACAATCATAAAAATGGAGAAAAAAATGTGAAAGATGGTGATAAGGAAGAGTATGTGTGACTCTATCCTCAAGAACATTAATTAACCATTGAAGCTTATGTGGTGAAGGTCATTTCAAGCCCTTTGAGCTGCCAAATTCACCACCCAAACTAGCCAATCGGGAGTAGCCAAAATTTGAGCTCAAAATTTAACCTAAATAAATACCTTTATGGATAATTCATAGGGAGATTGATCCATGTTGATCATCATCGTAAAAACCTATCCACAGTCAAGATAACACCTCTCTTGCCTCCCTCAAATGAACCTGGGCTCTATAGACACCATGAAGGCCTATAAATGGAGCTACCTAAAAAAAGAGAGAGGGGAAATTAAGGAAACCTATCCACATTGCCCAATTTCAAATGCTCCCAACAACAAACTTCCTCCCCACTCTATAAGCATTTGATTCCCCTCTGAATCAAGCCTTCAAACCCATTGCTCTCTTCCAATTTAGCCAAACTGAAATCCCAAAAAATAGGACATTTTTTGGGTCCAATAAAAACCCCACCCAATCATCAAATTAACTCCTCATACATCTTCCCTTAAGAATATTCTAACCAAAATTGGATCTTCCCTTGAGCTCTGACCTGGTTCTACATCAAGTCGTGACCCCCTTTTGGGGAACTTTTTCTCGGACCCAATTTCACCTCAAATTGGGCCTATCAGGAGCTTCGCAAAAACCTAACAATCAATCCTATCAAATTTGATTGAGGCTTCACCTCATCAAACCAAGCTATGGCCAATTTAACCTAATTTGCGTTTGGTTTGGACCTTTGTGAAACGAACAAATTCAAATCAACTACAAATCTGTATGGATATGTTCGTCTTTCCATGATGAAGCTTATAAAATAATCCCAATGAGGTTTCATCAAGATCTGAATGAGATCTTATGCTTAGATTACAGACGTCTCACGGGATAGGTCCTTTTGGAGAAGATAAACAGATGCCGTCCAATTTTTTGAATTAAAAATAGACGGTTGTGATATGTTTGGACGACAGATCGGTCCATATAAAACCATCCAAATTGTAGAACACGTGGTTTCCAAGTGTTAAACCCCCACAAATAGAATCTTGCCGCGTGCTTTTCGACGGGTCCCATGATCCAGTCAGCCTCCATGCGTAAATTCCTTTAAGTAGGAAATTCAGAAAATTAAAAAAATGTCCAAATCTTCAAAAATTCATAACTTTTGGCACAAAAATAAAAAAATAAAATAAAAATACCCCTAAACTCAACATGAAAAGGACAAAATTATAATTTTATCCTTTATATTTAATTTTTAAATAATTAAATACTCTCTAGAGTATTTTAATTATTAAAACTATTTATAAAATATAAAAGTATCAAAACTTTTATGGATTTATCTCTAGGCCCTTAAGAATCCTCCCTGATTTTTCCTAGGCTAGAAAAATCCTTTAAGACATGATTTCCTAATTTTTAAGACACTTTGTAATTATTTTGAACAATAATTATAAAAAAATGAAAATTAAGGAAAATAAAATTGGAAAATGGTTAGGAAATTTAAGGTGAATGGTTAGGAAATTTAATGAGACATACAATAATCATAAAATGACAATTCTCAAACGATTAGACAATTTAAAATGACATTTTTATATTAGGATTAAAATTTATTAATTTTAAATTAATATTTTAAACCCTAAAAATCCTCTCCTCACCAGACTTAGCTCATTTCATCATGAATTAAGTCATTATTGAGTCTAACTCAAAATAGACTCCAATCAAACTTTAATTAGGTCTAAAATACATCATTAGACTTAATTAACCAATTAAACCCTAATTAAATTAGGTTTAATACAAAATCAAACTTAATTAGGTCTAACCCACATTTAGACCTAATTAAACCATAGTTAAACCTTAACTACATTAGGTTTAACTTAACAAACCTAATTCGGTCTAAACCACATTTAGAACTAATTAAACCTTTGTCAAACCTCAACTATATTAGGTTTAACTTAACAAACCCTAATTAGGCCTAAACCACATTTAGACCTAATTAAACCCTAGTTAGACCTTAACTACATTAGGTTTAACTCAACAAATATTAATTAGGTCTAACCCTTATTATACCTAATTAATCAATTAAAGTTTACCAAGATTAGGTTTAATTAACCTTAAACCCAATTAGACTTAATCTATATTAAGTCCAATTAATCAATTAAACCTTACCTAAATTAGGTTTAGTTAATCCTTAAACCCAATTAGACTTATCCCATATTAAGTCTAATTAATCAATTAAACCTTACCTAAATTAGGTTTAGTTAATCCTTAAACCCAATTAGACTTATCCCATATTAAGTCTAATTAATCAATTAAACCTTACCTAAATTAGGTTTAGTTAATCCTTAAACCCAATTAGACTTATCCCATATTAAGTCTAATTAATCAATTAAACCTTACCAAAATTAGGTTTAATTAACCTTTAAACCCAAAATAGACTTAACCCATATTAGGTCTAATTAATCAATTAAACCTTAACAAAATTAGGTTTAATTAACCTTTAAACCCAAATTAGAATTAACCCATATTAAGTTTAATTAATCAATTAAATTTTACCAAAATTAGGTTTAATTAACCTTAAAGCCAATTAGACATAACCTATTTTAAGTCTAACTAATCAATTAAATCTTACCTAAATTAGGTTTAATTAATCCTTAAAATCAATTAAACTTAACAAATGTTAAGTCTAATAAATCAATTAAACCTTACCTAAATTAAGTTTAATTAATCCTTCAACCCAATTAGACTTAACCCATATAAGTCTAATTAATCAATTAAACCTTACCAAATTTAGGTTTAATTAACCTTTAAACCCAAATTTGACTTAACCCATATTAAGTCTAATTAATCAATTAAACCTTAGCTAAATTAGATTTAATTAACCTTTAAACCCAATTTGACTTAACCCATATTAATTCTAATTAATCAATTAAACCTTACCTACATTAGGTTTAATTAATCCTTAAACCCAATTAGACTTAACCCATATTAATTCTAATTAATCAATTAAACATTACCTAAATTAGGTTTAATTAATCCTTAAACTCAATTAAACTTAACCCACCTTACCTAAATTATGTTTAATTAATCCTTAAACTCAATTAGACTTAACCCATATTAAGTCTAATTAATCAATTAAACCTTACCTAAATTAGGTTTAATTAACCTTAACCTAATTAGGCTTAACCCATATTAAGTTTAATTAATTAATTAAACCTTACCTAAATCAGGTTTAATTAACCCTAACCGAATAACTTTAAACTTAAGTTCAACCCATATTGGACTTAAGTCAAACCTATAACTTAGGTTCAACCCAACATGAATCTAAGCAAACCATACTCTAGGTTCAACATATACTGAACCTAAATCAAGCCTTAAAATTAGGTTCAATTCAAACATAAACTTTAGGTTCATCTAAACTGAACCTAACTCAACCCTTAGGTTCTACCTATATTAAACCTAAATACCTTAAGTCCTAATCAAATTGGACTTAAAATCATATTAAATTTAAATCCTTTAATTGACATGTGACCTAAAATAGAAAACAATACAACTTACTGACAAAAATAAAATTCATCTTAAAAGACATGAACTTTAATAAACAAAGAAAAAAATAATAATAACTTGAACATATGTTTTCAGATTTACGAAGATTTCTTGGACGACGTAATCTATGGTTGCTGACAAGAATCATCCGGTCCTGGTTTAAACACCTTTCGGACTAAGTAAATCTGAATACTTTACGGCCCCGGGATGACGGAGCTATAGACATCTTGATCGGGTTGTTTAAGAATTATTCAACCAATTAAATGACCAACTAAAACTGATAAATCTGACATGGTTTTATGCTAATCATTTTCTCTTTTGCAGGTTTATCGAAGACATGAAAATAAAACTTTGTTCTAGATTTTCTTTGCATGTTATAGGAAGTGCTAACTCTGTTTTACAGGATGACATTCAAAAGAAAAATTTAAAGATGACAAAGTTAGACAAAAACAAACAAAACAAAATGACATAAACAGAATGACATGACATAAAACAAAACCCAAAACTTTTAGGATAATGACAAAACCTAAAACTTTTAGGACAATGACACATCCTAAAACTTTTAGGACAATGAAAAAAGCTAAAACTTTTAAGATAGTAACAAAAACCTAAAATTTTTAGGACAATGACTTTCAGGATAGTGAAAAAGCCTAAAAATATTTAGGATAATCCCGACACATATTGAAATTTTCTTGAGATTGAACGATTAATGTTCATCTCTTCAAAATGAATGTTTGACATTAATCAGGAATGTTCTTAGATAATCATCTAAGATGTAATTAACTATATGATCTTGCTCTTATTGGAGACTTAAGGATCCAAATAGAACCTCTGGTTATAAAATTTTCTTGGAAAACTTTAGCAATGACATTTTCTAAAGATTTCCATTGTAGGTTTATCACCACTCCTCCCCAGCTGTTCTTCAGTGACTGAGAGGTAATACCTAGGGCATCCTTTGATCTTCAAATTTCTCTTGATTCGTGATGTTTTGGTGAGTGGAAATCAGTCCTAAAGGTAAATTCCACTCCCTAAGCTTATTCTTTTGAATTTCATCCAGGATTTTTGGGATTTTCGGCGAAGAAGTAGAAATTGGAGATTTTTTAGAAAAATCTTGATGTAGCTATTGATTAGCATATTGTTGCATCCAAATCACTTTATATTTTTTAATCTTGTAATATTCATTGCTATTACTCTTCTATGGCATTAAAAACCAAGGGAGAAAATTAAAATCTTTGTACAACAAAAAGAATTATTTATGCTCCGAAGCCGAAAAGCATTACAACTACTTCTTGGTGTCGAATAAGTTGATTGTGAGAGGCAATTCATTAGCCTCGGGGTGCTGTGGAGAGTATGATTGTTACTCATCATTGGAAAAACATTTGTTACAACACCTCTGCTGTTGTGATTTCTATGGTTAAAGAGTTCTAAACTAAAATTGCTGATGCCTCTGATGATTTGGTTTTTCGTAAGGTAGAAACAGGTTGACATCTCCCCTTTACATATTAATGCATTATTTTTATTCGGAGATGTCCCTAGGAGTTTCTATTCCAACTTCACACCTACATATTCTGACTTATATGAGATAATCAAATTCTTGACTGATAGGAGTGGGGCTTGGAAAGTGAGAAGTGATCATAAGATGAATTTTAATTCTTCTAAATTAAATGCACCTTCTAAGACTTTGCACTACTTTATCTCTACTAAGTTCCTCCCCTGCACCAATTTAAGTGAGGTTACTAAAGATAGAGCCTCTCTCAATTTCTGCATTCAGACCATGAAGTTTATCGATATTGGCTCTTTGATTCATCATTCCCTCTTCATTTCTAATAAGGGGACCCACTCTATGACTAGGACATCCCTCCACTGCCAAAATTCAAGTTTTTATGTTGGTGGTTGAGAGGAACAGCTTCATTCATCAAAGTCTATCTCTCAGAAAAACCCATGCTTATATAAACACCATTATTTTTTGGTGCATAGCGGGTTCCTCTTAGCCTTCTACTTCATATTCTCAGCTTTGCCCCTCCATTATATTAAAACTATGTTCAAGAGATTGAGGAGGCTAGAAGATGACATCACAATTATTCAAAACATCGTTTATAATATTACTGATCACTTGGAGCATTTAGATTGGTAGCATAAATGTCAATATTAGCATGTTTCTAGATTTTATGCTGCTCAACTAAAAATGTATAGGAGGAACAAGTCAATTGGGGGGAGGGGGGGACAATACTTTTAAGTTCCCAACATATATTCCCAACCAACCTTATGAGCACACTCAGCCGATGGTTGTAGACTCTGAAGAGGAGGAAGAAGATGAAGAAGATGAGGATGAGGATGATGATGAGGAGGATGATGATGAGGATGAGGAGTACTTTTATTTTTCTTTTGATGTGGGTGTACTATACTTTATTTCTTTTTTATCCTACTGATGTACTTTTTAATTTGATAAGTTTGTATTATTGTGGAATTTCTTGTCATTTTCGTATTGTTCTATTTAGACTTTCTAGTGTAGTCTCATTTGTATCCATGTTTAGTTTGGATTTACTTGTTATTTCATATATGTTCTTTCCTATTTATACCTATTAATCTTGATGATAGACACATGTGGTAGATAATATTTCTATAATTTTTTCCCCTCATTTATATTCATGTTTTTTAATTGCTATATATGTTAAAAATCAAGTTTAGCATGGATAAAAATCTCTTAAAAGCTTAAATTATTTGTTCTTGGTAAACTAAATTTGAATTGTCATGATTTAGTAGATTTGAGGTGTTGGGATTAAAATTTAAACTTTCATATAATTGAGAAGAAGAAAACATAGTTTATTTATATTAAACTCTATGTGAATAAGACTAGATGAGTGTTTTAAGTTAATTTGTAATCAACATGTATAAAAATGAATTAACTATTTATTTTTTAAAAAAAGAGTGATTTACTTGTTGGATTAGGTATATTTAGATATATAATTTATAAGAATTGAGCCTCCATATAATTATATTTTAACCTTATACTTTCTAAATGTTTGAAAAGAAATTAAAAAGTGAAGGAGTGTGGAGTGTATTACTTTAAAGAGATGATAGTAAAATTCAAAACTATTAAAAGGCCCATCCATATATAATAATCCTCAAAATTTTATTCTAACGGTTGAAATTTACATCCTAAAGCAAGAAAAAATATTTAAAAAAATACATATAAAGTTAGGAGAAGCCTTGTCAAAAATTGGTTTGACTAGATTTTTTAAAATTTAAAACTTCACTGCACCATAAGCTTATTAATATCTGCGATGTATGAGTAAATCTTTTTAAAAAGAGTGCTTAAATTCTATTTTTCTACCATTTAAGAGACTAAGATCAATAAGTGTTCATTTATTTTTGAAGTAAATAGGAAATCAAGTTTTCTTAGTTGGATGCAAGGATTTTTATAATCCAGGGCTAGACTTGTTTACTATAGTTATCATATTTTTACACTATGAACTTCTTAATGCATAATTGTTGATAGTTTCTATGAAACCCACATCCTCAAATTAATTATTTTGATATTTAGTTTCTAGTGTTATGTGAGGACAAGTAACCTTTAAGTTGGGGGATTTTGTGTGTTGAAAAGAATGCTTTTAATCCTTATTACTTTTTACATTTTTATGGATGAAATTGCACTTTAAAGAAAGACATTTTTATGATTTTCTTGTAGATAAAACATACATTAGAAGTGGAGAAAATTGGAAGAGACATGGAGCAAAGTGGTGAAAACATGGACCTAAGAAAACTACAGGAGATTGGAGCCTAGATGTCATACCCTTAGATGTCTAGGCGCTGGTCCTAGACTTGGCAACCCAAGAGCATTATACATAGGTGCTAGACATTGGGTACTAAGGCACCACCCTACTGGCGCTTAAGTGCCAAACCCATGGGTGCAAAGGCACCACTATGGATCTTGACAGATAGAGAGACTAGTGCTAAGGCACCAGTCCCTTGGCGTTTAGGTGCCAGCAACTATTTAGGGAAGTTTTTAGTAGTTCGTACACATGATTTTGGGAGTTATCAGATGGATTCAGGACTTTATGATGTGATGTTTTAAAGTCTAAAGAAGGGGAACATTAGAGGAATGAAAGGGAAGTTGTAGGTTTGTTATGGGAAAGAGTAGAGATTGACTTAACCTAGTTATTTGGTGATGAATTGAGTTGTATTATGAGGAGAGTATTCAAGAGAGTAAGGGATTAGGAGATCTTCGGTGGAGCATTCTCAACGCTTTGTAAAGGAGAGAAAGCTAACTATTATGTACTTTTACCACTGTATTTCTGTAAACACAATTATTTAGCGGATTTTCTTTTTTGTAATGATGCTTTATGGTGTGTTGTTCATGTTTCTGAGTATTTCTCTTTTATTTTTCCTTGTGATGGTTGAGTAGGATGTGTATGATCACAAAGCATTTCTAAAATTGGCTTTTTAAATTTAATGTTACGAGTAACCTTCTGATTTTCATTTACTTTTCATTATGGCCAAGTGAATTGTTAAAATGTTTTGTGATCCATAATTACTTGGGAGAACTATGGTAGGACAACTAGGTTATTCATATTGACCTATAGGGTATGGTGCAAGTGCTTTGTAGGAAGATGTTAATGTTTATGAAATAGACTTCGATGGGTTCAAGTTAGGATTTAAGGAATAAAGCCAATTTAACCAAACTTTTTTATGCACTCAGGAGCCGGTAAAGAAGATAGTTGCTCATATTTGTCACTAGCTACATTCACAATTGACAGTTTTCATTTTCTACACTCCACCTATATCATTTCAAGGGAAGGTAACTCTATAACTTGATAATCACCAATCAAATTAGGATAAGTATGATTTTTGTAGGATTCAACCTTTAAGACTAGATTACAATTTAGTACGAGTAGTTTGTCGAACCTTTTCTTAATTTCAAGTCCAAGCTAAGACCTAAACTTAGTAGACTAAAACTTCTCTTAAGTCTAATTCCCTTGTTTCTATAGGATTAATATTCTAGACTCAAAATCTGATATTACTGATATGACATGTACACTAAGTGTGTACTTGGAAAGAGGGTATAATCTACCATAGGTTCTACCTCGATTTACTTGAGGTGGCTCATAGAGAAGATCAACTGAGAGATTAAGGCCCCGTTTGGGACAGCTTAAATGTGCGGCGGCGTTTTTGAAAACGCCGCCGCAGCGTTTGGAAATCACGTTTCCCATGCGTTTTTTAGAACGGCTTTTTGAATTTGTGTTAAACGCGGATCGCGGGTATATCCCCGCGATCCGCGTTTTAGCTCCACATTTTACCTTCGGCTACCCTCAACCCCGCAGCCGCCCTTGCATTCGGTCCTCCACGGGTATATCGCAAGCTCGATCTCGCCTCCGTCGCTCCTCCACAGGTAACAAAACAATCGCGTTCTTTCCCCTATTTCGCCGAGAGATCTGAGATTGGGAAGAAATTTCAGTAGATCCAGTTTCACAACACTCGCAATCTTGCCTCCCTTCCGGATTCTGGTTTTTCTTGCTCGTTCTCTCGGTTATGTTGGTCGATTTCGCGGTGTTCTTGGTCGATCTTAGATTTTGTGGGTTGCTTGATACTCTTGCTGATTTGCTCGACATTCCTGTTGGTTGCTCGACAGCTTGCCTTTTGTTTAAAAAAAATTTCTGCTCGGGTTTGCTCGTTATTCTTCTCTTATGCTCAAAGATGTTGCTTCGTTGCACTCCTTCTTTATGGTTTGTTTACACTTTAGCTTTGCTTGATGTTAGAAAGTGGTGAGCACAGTGTAGGTTGGAGGTAATGCAACTGCTAATCTATTGCAGAAATCTTGAGGTTGCTCTTTTTTAGTTGAAAGAATTGTTTTATGATCTTTTGATCAGTTAGGATTGGTAAATCCTACTTGTTTCTTGTCGTGCGAAGTGCTGAGTTAGCTAAACCTAGATCTACTGTGATAAAAATATAGTCCCGCTGTTTCTGTGATATGTTTGAAGCAGCAAGGCAGTACCCTTCTTCATTCTTCCTCCAACCCTCTCTTCGAGCAGTGCATATTCACAGCATACGGTTTGTTTTTACCGTTTTATGTTCATACGGACTCCATGCTATACAAAGTTAGTGATTCTTTTGGGTTATTTGTTGAGGATTGATGATATTGATGCAATGTTTTCTCCCTGTCATTCCATTCTTTGAGGGTATTTGTTCAGGGTGGTTTTAAAAAAAGCTCTAGATGCATTGGAATATGTTGTTCATAGCCAGTACTATGCAGGCCTTATCCACATTAAATATGGTTTCCCTTATCCACCACCAGGTACGGCAACCGTGTTGCGCTTGCGTCAAATTTTATTACTTTTAATTTTCTTAATTTAAAAAAAAAAAACTTTGCTCAGGTAAGTACTACTTAGTGGACGCCGGGTATCCTTTGCAAAAGGGCTATTTGAAGCCATATCCAGATACAAAATATCATATACCTGATTTCGAGAGATCTAGCGGGGTTGCACGAGGAAAGAAAGAACTTTTTAATAAAAGACATTCATCCTTGCGTGGTGTGATCGAGAGATCGTTCGGTGTTTGGAAGAAGAAATGGGTAATTCTACGTGATATGCCAACTTT
>NW_018165296.1:260573-286817 GCF_001263595.1 Phalaenopsis equestris
AGCTACGGGAGGCAATTTTACAGGTGCCCGCGGTGGGGACAAGGACCTGAAGACTGTAAATTCTTTAGGTGGACGGACAATACAACTGTTTCTACGATATCCCAATTGGACACAGGTACTAGGAGTTCGAGAGTACCACAACAGGAGACCACCGCATATGGTTCGAGTTCTTCCGTGTATACCGCACCCCATCAAGACACGCTTGCTCGGGGATTAGAGGTATCAGAAACGGGCAACATTCGTCATGATGTGACTTTACATGTCAAACTCAATATTGTCATATTTTTTCTTGTAATTTTAACATGTTATTTCTTCTTTTTTTTGGGGTCTTTCTATAATCCATATTAGAGTTTCATAAATATGTATTGAACTTTCCTTTATATCACTATGTTTTCTTGATGTAATCACAACTTTTTTGAGTTATATAAATATTATTAAACTTTTTTGCAATTTCATTTCTAGACATATGAGAAAATAACATTCTGCTACACAGATTATTCATTCAACTCAAAAAATTTACAAATAAGCTGTTTACAAAACGCACAAACCAAACAGCTAAACTGCTTATTCAGACCAGGGGCAAAAGGGCCAATTTTTCACAATCAGCTGTTTTCCAGACGCGTTAACCAAACAGCCAGACAACTTATCCGGATCAGCTGGTCATCAGCAGATTATCAGGATAAGCTGCTTATCAGCAGAAGCTGGATAAGCTGCAGCTGCCCCAAACAGACCCTAACTCCTTTAAAACTCAAACCCATGATTTTCCCAATA
The DNA here is from genome assembly GCF_001263595.1 of Phalaenopsis equestris. Taxonomy (NCBI): domain Eukaryota; kingdom Viridiplantae; phylum Streptophyta; class Magnoliopsida; order Asparagales; family Orchidaceae; genus Phalaenopsis; species Phalaenopsis equestris. The sequence goes on from NW_018165296.1 coordinate 261,345, forward strand.
GAGGTCAGAATATCAAGCAATGTGGTGGATGGAGCTTACCTAACCACTGGGTATCCACCAATATCAGGAAGTCAAACCTTGTCCTCAAACAAGGCCAAAATCAATGAAGGTGTGCCACAGATCTCCCTTTATCAACATAGAACAAATTCACCGTAGTCAACAGCGAGCAAACCAAAAAAATTTCCTTATAGCTCACAGAAAGAGTGAGCATATCAATTGTGGGTGAAGCCGCTACACAGGATGAATGATACCTGGTACAACATCTGGTACAATGGCTCAAGTATAACACCAAAGGTCCCATGAACCCCTCCGAGGATCTCATGGTCTGTGCTTCATATGTCAAATGTCCATATCTCATAGTGGACTGAGAGGTATATATCAGTCTCCTAATTCAAGTATCATGGGGTTGGGTAAGTAGAGGAGTTCTTGCATAATCTGCTCAAATGTTTTAGAGGTCGGAGCAGGGCACTCTTCTATAGAAATAGGAGTTAGTCCTCTTAAAGAGGACAACCACTCCAAAAATATTCCAACTACTCCAATAATCATCTTGGAAAGAAGAACCATAGTAGAGTCATCAACATGAATTACAAGTCTTAGAGCAATCTGCATCCTAAGGAGGAAAAGCCCTCCTAGTTATCTTGATCAGGGTATTATCCACACAGATGGATAATGCATCATGATGATTCTTAGCTAAGGGAATGCAAGATGTGTCATGAACTAGAATTATGATAGGTAAAGAGGCTTACAGCTAGGTCAGCTACTGTAATCGTAGTTATCTATTCCTATTCCTTTGGAAACCCTTGCCCAATGTAGAGACAGGTGAGACCTCTGACCCAAACCACAATTATGCAGTAATTTAGCATTCAAAAGATGGCTAAAAGTCTGTCCCTATTTATATTTAGCGGCCAATGTTCAAAATCAAAATGTTATTAAATTTAGAAAATGGTTTGCACAGTAGGGGTATTACATAAGTATACATATCGTTTCAAGTAATATAGGGTTTTCTTTAAAGACCTCAATATCGATCCCACATAAAAGCGAGGTGAGAATTCCCTTAGGCTAATTCTAGTTTACTACTATTAGTTCTTAGTTTGGAATTTTTGAAAACTTTGGTTTTTCTAAATTTACTAATTTTATGCTAAAATTATAATTAACAAAATTAAATAAAAGACCAACTCTAAGTAGACTTGTTAAATTTTGGAAAGATATTAAATAATCAATATCTCTTTCCCCTTGTGATGAGATCATAATTAGTGTAGGAATAAAATATTTAAAGTTAAGAATGTAGTTTTGTGACAAATAAGAGCTATTGTATTCTTTATCCTCTTTATGAGCGTACAGAACATTGGCTAATCCAGAGTTTAGCCCCTAAATCCACTGTTAGGCTGGGCAGAGGGCAGATACTAAGATATCACCTTAAAGTTCCCACATTCCCTTCCCTTAAGGGATTACAATTCTCTTTAGTTTCCAAACATCTTGACAAAATTGGTGATTTTATTCTATCACCCTAAAATAATCAATTTTGCGCCCATCAAAGTTTATTTCCCTATTTATTTGCACTCAACTCCATGGACTACATTATCATCCTTGAAATCAAATGTTATTCCACTTTGTTGAGACTTACACCACCCTCTCGGATCTTAATGCAATTACGATAAATTTTAACACTACAATAGGCCTAAATTGCAATGCAAATGAAGTTCAAGTGAATAACATCACAAATGTCAAAATAAAATAAATCTTCAAGCCATTTTATTCCTACACATAATTAATTCTCATCACAAGGAGAAAGTGTAAGGAAAAACTAATCACTAAGCATGGAGAAAACACCTCGATTATTCATTGCAAATGACAATGAAAAGCATACAACTTTAATGTACTAATTCACAGCAAATAAAAAAAAAGTAAAAGACTTTTCTTTATATAAGATTCACGCCCTCCTTGTAAAGCAAATAGCAAACCTTACACTTCTTCCAACATTCCAAAAGCCACCAAGACTCCACAAGAGACTTCTCCTCTTACACACACACACACACACAAATGCACACCACCTTGAAAAGGGACACCAAACTCCTCTCCAAATCTCTCCTAAAAACCCTTTCTAAACTCCTCATGAAAGGCACCAAGCCCCTCTTTTTAAAGTGACTCAAAACACCTCCTTTTATCAAGAGACGCATCTCTTCACTCAAAGAGACACACCATTTCATCCAAAAGCCTTTCCAAGTGTCTAGATTCATTGAACCACTCCATGGGGCATGCAAGTTGTTTAGAATCTTCCATAACATCCCAGAATAGCCTTTATCATAAAAAATCTGCCCCATAACTATTTCTCATGCGTATGAACCATTTTCTCTATCTTATGGGGCCTAGAAGCCAGTTTTGGTTGCCTAAGTGCCACCACGTAGGCAGCTTCACCGTTTTGCCGCGTTTCGTTCCGTTTCAGCTTCATTTCCCTGTTTCAATTTCATTTCACTCAAATTATTATGCTCACAAAATAAGCATAAAAATAATCTTTCTTTAAAGTGTAATTTCATTCAAAAATATGTGATAAATTTAAAGGAGATTAAACATAGAAAGATATATCAAAATATGTCAGGTCAAAATTTTCTTCTTTGCTCGTTTTGACTCCGAATTGCGTCGTTTTTGCTTTATTTTCTGCAAAAGTCCATTTCTTATACCTAAGACTAAAAACATGTAAAATACATTCCTTTAAAATGTAATATTATTAAACATGAGCATGAAATGTATGTGTGTGTGTGTGTGTTTATATTATTAAGTGCTAAGAAGAAATTATAAAAAATTGTCTCAATATAATTTCTTGTAACAGCCCTAATACAAAAAAGCAGGAAGCATCGAAATTTCAAACTGGGAACAAAACGATCAAAATAAAAACCATTGCGCAATCATTAATATTTAAATCATAAAATGAGTTCTAAGGAGAGAATAAAATAACAGAAACACACCCAAAAGCCAGCAGCCAACCTTCTTTTTCTGCCACAGCCTATCAAGAGCACTGTTCGCATACAGCAAGCACGAAAGTGGAAAAGGTCCTAGTATAAACTCCATGCTCGTCCAAATGACCAATGTTAATCTGGACTGATGCGTGATCCTTGGCGTTAATTAATTGGTTTGTTGCAGAGCATTTCCTGAGAATGTACAGATCCACAAGTTGACCCTCTTTATTTTGCAAGTTGAAGCATGATTTGGCAGCCAACAAGACAGTAAAAATTTCTTTTCCAAAAGAAGCCGCTTGTCAACTGCTCTCCTCACCTCTTTGTTATTGTTCTTCTCTCCTGTCAACTGGAGAATATAAATGAGGTTACAAAAAGAGGGAGGAAAACAGGACCCCCACTAAAAAAAAAAGATATACAAGAAGTCCTAGGGGTTCCTTTTTCCGCATTACAATTCCACAAGAAGAAAGAGAAAAAAAAAGAGAAGAAAAAATCATCCCCAAAATTACATGTAGCCCGACAAAAAGTATACCAAACTAATAAAGTATACCCAATATTAACATGTAAAAAATAGTGCAAAATCATCTATAAGAGTTGTAAAGCCAAAAATTGACATCCAAAGTGGCTGAAATCCAAACCGAGAGAATCAACTGGCTGAGCCTCTGAACATTGATATAACTGCATCTCTTAACCTGAGAAAAGGATCTGTAGTACATAGGAAATGCAAAATAATTTTGTTGGCAAAACGTCCCCAAAATAAGAGGATTAATGAGGTAGAGATGAAAAGTTCTATGTACTCAATATTTCAGGAAAACCATGCAGGCATAGCAAAATAGAGCCATGGGCCTCCAAAATCTGCAAGTGGTTCTCTAGTGAAAGGCACAACTGCTGAGCATTGAAAGTGTAAATATACCAACCAAAATAAACCTCAACAAGCCATGCAAAGAGCATTAACCTCAAACCATAGCAAAACAAACGTAGTGCATGCTAATCCTCATAAGAAACAGTGGCCTCAATAATCAGAGTAAGCTTCCCATATTCACCACATTCCTCATCAAATAAAATAGTAAAGTACGAGAGAAAAAAAATAAAAGATAACCATTGAAGCAAAGAGAGTGAGACTCAAAAGAGGGGGGCCAATGCTACAAAACCAATTGCAGATAACGAGCAGAGAGTATAGCAGATCATAGAGATCCCCAACAACAGTTAGCATAAGGTAAATATATCCTAATCCATTTTTCCTGCAATAATAAAATACCCATAATGTAGCTTCCCTATTAGCAAACACAATGGAAAAATCAGTGGGAGACTCATCAACAAGCTCCCAAATCCAACTAAGCCATCTCTTCATAATAAAATCGTAAGACAATACTAAGAAATTAGAGACAAATACAGGGAGTCTGAAGATCACTTTGTATAAGAGTGTTGAGAAAGGAGGGGGCAACATTACCAACCAGCACATTGTTAAGCCAGATTTGGCAAGCCAATATGCAGGGTTGTTGCCTTCACGATGTATAAAACTATATTGTATAGGAAGTTGATTTGTATTTATAATACATAAAATACATTTCATCAAAATTTTAATGTGCCAAACAAGAGCCAATTGCCTTGTTAAGATTTTAAATAAGCTTTAAGAATCAGTTTCCAGGATCAACATAAATAGGTTAAGAGAGACAGTCACTTGCAATGTCGCAAGTACAACCCTGGTCTCCGCATCCAAAGCAGAGGAAGTAATGCAAGGGGAGGAAAAAAAGGTCAAACACTTCCCATTGGTGTCTCGAAAGAGACCACTCATACTAGCAGTCATAGTAATATAGCTTCCATCAATGTTAACCTTAATCTAACCGCGAGAGAGTGGTGACCAATTAATTAAAGTTAGTTTCCAGCCACTACGGGGAGAGGGGGTATAATTAGAGGCACTGTTGGAGGTGCCAACAACTCTCATAACTTTAAAATAACTTGACAGAGTATAGGAGAGTAGAAAAAATAGTAGATCTAGTACCCTAATATTAGGAATTACTAACTAAAATGCATATGTACAATGACCCATCAGATTCAATTTTGCCCCCCCTAAAAAAAATGACAAGAACATTCTCTACCTATCTATATCTATAGAATATTATCGCTATTTCTAGCCATCCATAAGAACCACAAAGTAGTAATAGGAAAACAAAGCAGTTTATGGTGAAAAAGACCAACTTCCTTCCAAGTATAAAGAATACTTTCCAAGTTTAGAGGAGCAGGCCAAGTGATACTCAAAAATCTCCCAACCTCCTCCCAAACCGATCTAGCAAAATGGCAGGCAAAGAAAACATGTTGAGGTGACTCCACCTCTTTCTTACATATATAAAAACATGAAGCCATCCTCAACCTTTCAACTTCAATATATCATCAAGAGGAAGCAAATGTTTTAGAAATCTCCAAAAAAAGAAAGCAATAGAGGGGGAAAAATATTGATGCCATATGTAAGGGCTCCACTTCCATTTAGGAAAGATGTAGGTGTGTGAATATAACATTTTAGTGATAGAAGTGTGTGAATTGAATTTCCAAATAGGCACATCTTTAGTATCAGCTGAGATAGGAATGGTAGCAATAGAATTGGCCTCCTCCCCAACAAAGAAAATAAGCTTAGGCAAGTCCCAGATACCGTTCAACCATAGATCTAAAATGATGAGATTTGTATTAATGATGGAGTGTGGTGAATTTGTAAGATTAAAAGGGCCCCAATGGTCATGCTAAAAGGAATGTTTGCCATCCCCCACATCCCAAAAACTAAACTGGGAAGCCATAGTCTTAGCAAGAGTAATTGCTTTCCAAATTTTAGAGTCTCCAACCTTCCAAGTAACCATGGAGGGATGTTGAGTAGTGCAATATTTATGAAGAATAAATTGAGCCCAAAGGGACTCCCTAGCACGAAATTTGAACCAAAGCTTACACATATTAATATCAATAATTTATTGTAGAGTTTTAACACCAAGACCCCCAGAGGCAAGAGGTGTTCTAATGTGCTGCCGGTTGGTCCAAATTTTAGAAGAATGGGAGCCACTCCAAAAAAATTTATTAAAAAGTGTTTCAAGTTATTTTTGAGTCTCTTTTTGGTTTTGAGAACTTGCATGGCATAAAGAGGCAGAGTATAAAGTACACTTTTAATCAAGGTGAGCCTGCTACAATTGGACAAAAAATTGTTTCTCCAATCATTAATCTTGGATTTCACCTTTTCAATAATTTCATACATTTGCACCTGTTTCCTTCTTCCCCTAAGAATGTTAACACAATAGTATTTGAGGGTAAATTAACAGTCTTACAATTGGTAAAATTGGAAGCCCAATTTTGAATGCTTTGATGCACAGAGTTGCCAAAGTAAAGAGAACACTTAACCAAGTTAAAAATCAAAACAGAAGCTTGTGAAACTTATGTAAGAGGAACATTGTGGCCTTAATGGCAGACTTGCTAGCATTAGAAGAAAAATAGTGTCATCGCATAGGCGAGGTGACTAACCAAAAATTTTGGACTTTTGAGCATATTGCAAATGAGGATGGAGGCCATGTAATTTATTGACAATCTTAGAGAGGTAGTCAAAAGAAATAATAAAAATGGTTGGGGAGAGAGGATCTCCCTGTAAGCAGAAAAAATACCATGTGCTTTGTCATTGACAAGAACACAATTGTAATTATTGGAAAGCCATCTTTTGATAAGTGAACAGAAATTTTGGTGAAAGCCTTTAGCCTGCAAGACATTCAGAATGAAATCCAAGCTAATAGTATCAAAAGCCTTTTTAATGTCAAGCTTAAAGACCATATTACCCCCTCTACATTTTTAGTCAAGGTCTTTAATCATTTCTTGAGCCAACAAAATGTTATCAGTAATTTCTATGCCCTTAAAAAAAGCAGATTGTTATGGAGAGATTAAGTGGGAGAGATGTGGTTGAAGCCGATTCACAATAATCTTACTTAAAAATTTAGAGAGAATAGTGGTAAGAGATATAGGATGAAAGCTATACCATGAGAGCTTGTCATTCCCTTTGGGAATAAGAACAATTAAAGCTACCAGGGTTTTCACCAAGAATAAAGATTTGGACAGCAAGAATCACCTCTTTTTTAAAGATATCCCAACAATGTATAAAGAAAGTAGAAGAGAAACCATAAGGTCTAAGAGCTTTGTTGGGGCATATAGATTTGAAAGCATAAAGGATTTCATCCTCATCAGAAGGATAAGATAAGGAAAGGTTAGAGATGTAGTTGTTACCATCACTAAAATCATTGGGGTCCACTTGAGTAACCCGCATAGTAGATTGGTAAAGCTCAGTGAAGTAGTTCATATCATCAACACCAATATCTTCCAGGTTATTTAAAATGTGGCCAGTGGTAGTCTTTATTTTCAAAATGTTATTTATGTTCCTTCTATGTTTTAAAGTGGCATGGAAATACTTATTGTTTCTATCTCCAACAATAAAAGAGATATCATTGGCTTTCTGTTGAAGAAGGGATTCTTCCAGATTAAGAGCATCTAGCAAGGACAAGTGTGCTTTAGCTACATTGTCCAAAAGAGTAGGGGTACCAATAATTTGAGCCTCTAACTAGTCTACCATTTGTTGAGCTTCCAACACCTTCTAGTGTCCATTACCAAAAATGTGATGATTCCATGTTTTGAGGCTAATAACCAGCTTCTTATGCAACTGCCATAAAGTGAACCAAGGTGTCACAACACCATCAACCTTCCAAGCCTGCTGCACAACACTTAAAAAAGTATTATGAGTTATCCAAATGTTAAGGAATTTAAATCTAGAAATAAGAGGCTTTTCATTAAAAGCAAGAGTGAACATTATAGGGTTATGATAAGAGGAAGCATAACTTAAATGTTGTACACTAATAATGGGGTAGTAGTTTAAGAGAGTGGAATTGCCCAAAAATTTATCCAGCCATTAATAAAGAAAGCCTCTCATCCAAGTATATGGAGAGCCATAATAACCAAGATTGAAAAGTTCAACATCAACAATAGAGGTGCAAAAGCGATTTATAAGGGCAATATCACATCTACCACCACCTTTCCTTTTATAAGAATTCATAATCATGTTGAAGTCTCCACCCACAAACTAGTTATCCTTTGTAGTAGTTCGCATCAACTCAAGATTTTTGCCATAGTAAGAGTTTTTCCTGCATAAGAGATCTAAAGTAGTCAAAAGTGCCCCAGCCATGGAAATCATCCATACTAAAATTAACAAGTACAAATTGATCGTCATCTTCTTCAACAGAAAGAGTAATAGAATTCTTCCAAAAAAGCCAGATTTTGTTATTTCTATTGCAAAAGGAATTGTAAACCTTAAACTTTCATAGAATTCTGTCTTTATTCACATGCACCAAAGGCTCCAATATAGCAAAAATGAAGATTTTGTGAACCATGCAAAAATGCTTTAGCCTATTAAGGGAGGCATGATCCGTGTCGGCACAATTTTAGGGGGGGTCCTGTGGAAGTTATCGGTTGTCGGAATCAGAATCTCATTGCCCGCTTCAGAAAGATATTTAATTTATATATATATATATATATATTAATTTTAAAAATATATGAAATCACACCAATCACAATTATAAGCCGACAAGTTCCACTATTTAATATAAAAAATTAAATAGGGTTCATATTAAGTTGGGTTCTTAAAAGTTTCCTATAAAAGCAAGCCGTTATAGTTAATTACATCTTAGATAACTGAAGTCACCTAAGAAAACTCTCGATAAAAATCATCGATAAAAATCAAAGGATATTGTCTTCAAGAATTTAAAAGGAAAGGACTTTTGAAAGAGATCGGACAAAGAAGTGTGAAAGGGGGATGACTCAAATTTGGAACATTTTATTTTTGGAATCCAAAAGAAGAGGAACTAGAGGATGTCATGAATCCTGAGGAGAACCTCAGTGACTTCCCAAACTATCCTACTATTTAGCTTTAGTTTTGGAGAATAAAACTATTTATTGTTTCATCCTGCCAATTTTATTAATTAGAGCTTACATTTGCGTAAAACGAAAACACGACCCTGAGCCTGAAAGATGTGGGGATTTAGGTCGTGACAATCTACAACCTCAGAATCCTAAGGCGATTTAGGGCTTATATCGTATAGTAGAGCCACACAAAGGTCTAAAATAAGTTGAGGATTTATGTCGCACTAGGCAGACGACCTTAAAATTCTATGGCTTGTTGTTTAATTCTAAGGAATGTTTTAGCTGGTGTAGACATGTTTCGCTATTGAAGATGGTCGTGTTGCCCATAATGCTAGCTCCAAGTTGTTGAGCTCTAAGATCCTCGTTGTAGCAAGTTTGAGTTTTCTAATGTGTCAAGTCATGATGTCAAATCAAATATTTCCTAAGGTTATGGTTATCTAATATTATGTTTATGTAAATATAATGGGGGAAGTTAAAGTTGATTAGAGCGACACCGGTTAGGATCCTATAGTTCCCTTATTTCGACACCACTATTTTTCTTTGGATTCACTTAGTCGAAATTAATTTACTAAACTCAACTTAATGAGTACCATATTTTCATTTAGACTGTGGGAAATCTTGTTAGCAACCATAGGTTACCTCCTCCTAGGGAATCCCGATCATCCGATAGAGACATTTAGTTTAGTTGCAATTTTTGTTTTGTTTTTTTTTGTGATTAAATTTTGAGTTGTCTTATATTTTGATTATTACGGTGGTGTATTTTATCTTGTTTTTATTTCTTAATTTTGTTTTGTTTTCAGTTTTGTGGCTATCCTATAAGTTACAGTTTTCACATGCAGGGTGACTTTGTTGTTTAACATGCAAGATTATAAGCAGGGGACAAGAGGTGCAAATAAATAAAAGTAAATTGTGATGCAATAACTTAAAAGCATACCTATTGATTCTTCTCATTTCTCCACCTGAAAGGTCAATATTTGCAAAGCATATATATATATACTTTTGTAGGAAACGTAGAAAACACAGCTTTGAGGTGTGTATATCAGATTCTATGTCATACTCTGGTGGGTTCAGTTTGTTCATCTCTAAGGATGATTCTATTGAGCAAATCATAATAAGTACAAGTGTTCTCCGAGATTCCCAAAAGATCATGAAAAGTCATGGGTAATACCCTAAACATTTCACAGTCCCTCGAATCATCTCGAGTTCATTTTGGTCTTATTATGTTTGCTATGCGGTTTATCCAATTTATACTCTTATTTTTATACTCTTATGCTCGGTGAACATTAATGCTTTGATTATCCCTTTAAGTGGGGTAAACATCACTTGATGTTTCACTTATGAATTATACGGGTAAAGGCCCTTAGGGGCAATTTGGCTTAATTAAGAAACTTAGCCGGTTTGATTTTTAAAGATGGGCTTGTAGTGTTTTAAAATTTCAAATTAATTATAGTTCATTTTATAAGCCTCATTAGACAAAATTTTGACTAAACCTAATTCACTACAAAGCCCTTACAACTTAGTGGGTACATTTGTAATTTTAAGAAAATTTAAATATTTATATTTTTAATCCATATCACGTATCATAAATTATTTCACAACCATTAGTTGGGGTTTTAAGTCAGTGGATTATGCTCTTCCAAAGTCAAACCCTTCAACTTAATATCTTCTTATTTAATTATTCTTCCAAATTTCATCAATTTGAAAAATTACAAATTTATCTTTAAAGAGACGAAAGTGAGATTGGTTGCTACCATTTACCCCTTTCATATTTCAATCATTAATACATATTAATTAAGATCATTTATTACCCATTTTCCCTTTGGTTAAACCTAAATATTAATTATGGCTTAAATTCCAAAATTACCGTTTTGCCCTTCAAGGCCCTAACACATCATGATTCATTAAATCAAACTCAAATGACTATAAAGTTTTTTATCTTACCTCATTCATCGGTTAATTAAAACATCAGAGGAGAAAATGTGATTTTTCTGAATTTATTTACTTTTAATAATTATTTTTAAAAAATAGGGAGCAAAAAAATAGATTTTTAATGAAAATTTAATAACTCAACAAAAGCAAAGTTTGTCCTTAAAAAAATTACTAGAGATTCACTTAGTTAAGAGGACCACTTAGACCAATTTTTATAATTTTTAGAGGTTTAATTTAGTTATTATAATTATTTGCTTGTTTTGAGTATTAATTAAATATAAAATATTATTTTTATGAAAAATTAAATTTTATATTTTTCTTAAATCTCTCTGAGGTTAGAAAACCCAAAGAAATAAATTTCATATTTTTGTGATTTTTATTTGTTTTTCTAGGATTATTTTGGTGAAAATTCTATTTTTAAGCCTTTAATGAAAATTCATTTTAAGCATTTAAAAATTAATATGTTGACTTAGAAAAATAGGAAAATTATTTTGATTGGTACCAAATGATCAAGAAGCCAAAACAAGTGATCAGGAAGCCTAATGTGGCATTTTAATGTGTTTTTACAATCTTGTAATTTTTATAATTTTAAAATTAATTTTTAATTATTTAAATACTTAGAAAAAGCTTAAAAATGAAGTATTTATTTTAATTATACTTTTATTTTTCTTAGGTTCCTCTAGTCATAAAGAGCTCCCATAACCAATTTAGTGACCTTTCTTGAGTTTTATTTATAATATTATAATTATTTTAGTGCCAAAAATGTCATTTCACTTAATTATTCCATTTTAATGGTCCAAATAATTCCAATTGACTTGAAAATTTTTTTGGGAGCTCCTCTGTCATTAAATTACAGTCAAGAATGATTTTTATGCCATTTACATTTATATTTACTCCAATTTATTTTTATTTCATTTTTAGGGGTTGGTGAAAATTAAGATTATTTTTAATATGTTAAACTAAGTTTATAAACCAAAATAAGTTTTATATTTTTCTGGTCAACATTTTAATTTTTATAATTATTTTATCAAAATAGGTATGATACACTTGAAAAATAAAGATCTTTGCTTAGAGATCTCCCCTGACCTTGGAAAAATTAGGGAAGATCCCACATAATAGAGAGAATCAAAGCCCCAAAAATCATGTCATTGTGAAATGTCCATGCAAATGGAGAATCCAAATAAGAAATACACTATTTAATTAATTAAAAAACATACATTCATCAAACAAATATGAAACAATTTCAAAATTTTTCTCCTCTATTCACTGAGCAAGAGGATATTTTTATTTTATTTTTATGATTTTTCTACACCAAGATATGAAATTTTGAAGATCTTGGATTTAATTAAATCAAATAAAGCCCTATTTTTCTACTTCTTCAGCACGACACTGACTGAATCATAGGTAGCTACAAAATACCATGCATCACTCCTCCATTTGATGTTGCCTTCTGGCTCAGCTGATACACGTCCCACTGTTTTGTTCCATCCATCTGTCTGGCGCGATCATTTGGCTCAGCTTAATTAGTGAGGAGAGGTCCCTATCTAAAGGCTTTGGCTAAGCATGGGTTAGAGTGTGTCATTAAAAGGGTTAAAAACTTTTTTAAGGAGGCTTGAAAGTGGTGAAAGTGGCAAGTGGCTCCTCCTTGTGTCATCAATAGCTTGGTGAGGTGGAAGAGGCTCTTATGGCTCACCTATGGCTTCAAGGCTTATCCTTGGCTTGGTCACTTGCATGAGAAAGGATTTTTTGATTTTATGGGATGTTTTGGTGATGTTTGTCATGATGCATATTATGGAATGATTTGGTCTTGAATTTAAAACTTGGGGAATGATTTTAATGAAAGGAATGATGAAGAGAAAAATTGTCATGTGGGCTTTGGATTTGGGCTTTTAGAATTAGATGTGGTGGGCTTGGGCTTTTCAAATTAGGGGTGAATTTGGGCCAAAGTTTTGGTCATTCAAAGTTTTGGCTAGCCTAACCAAGACCAGACAACCTAGGGTTTGTCCTAAGGCTTGACCATCCTATGGAGATTCTCCTTGAGCTCCCTCATATTGACCCCACCTACTAAGTGCTAGAGGTTATGACCAATATGTGGAACTTCAAGTTGAGCAAAGAAGAGCGTAAAATTTCTAATGGTGAGTGTTCTTTTTTTAGTCTTCTAGGGATAGTAAATAGGAAATTCCTATGGCTAGACCCTAGGCTACTAAAGAAGGAACTAGAGGCTACTAAAGAGGAAACTAGACCTAAACAAAAACTGAGGTCAACAAATGAACCCCCAATAGGTGCGGTGTGCCGGGCAAGCACACCACATGTATTGGCACTGAGAATCAGATGCCTTACTCCATTTAAAGTGGTCTTAAACCGATCTCAAAGGATAAGAAGAGGATGTATTACTCCATTTAAGGTGGTCTTAAACCTATTTTGAAGATATGGGTAGAGAATCAGATGCCTTTCTCCATTTAAGGTGGTCTTAAAACCGATCTCAAAGGATGAGAATAAGATGCCTTACTCAATTTAAGGTGATCTTAAACCTATATAAAAGATATGGGCAGAGAATCATATGCCTTACTCCATTTAAGGTGGTCTTAAACCTATCTCAAAGATTTGTGACACATTAGGGAGGAAAGCTCTTGGACTCATATATAACCCAAATGGTGATAAGGGAAATATCTGGGGAGGAAAGCGTTGGGATTCACATCCATCCCAAGAGGTAACAATAAAATATATTTGTCACACTAGGAAGGAAAGCTTTGGGACTCATATTTAGCCCAAATGGTGACAAAGGAAATATCTGCTATGTCAAAGAGGAAAGCGTTGAGACTCACATCCAACCCAAGAGGTAGTGAAAAAATATATCTGAGAACAACATGAAATAGTGTGGAGAATTTGTGGTGTTGAACTCATAGATATGTGACAGGTGAAAATTGACATTGGTGAGGAAAATTTGTAAGATTTTTTGTAGAGTATGAAACTCTGGGGGAATGTGAAAAAATTGGTGCAGAAAAGGATAGTCATGCTACACAAGCAAAGAGTAAGAAACCTCGAACTCGAGAGAAACAAACTCAACAAATTTATCATTTTATTTTCTTGTTGTCTTTATCAAATTTAATTATGAAAGTATATTTTCAAAATTTAATTTTCATTGGTTGATTTTCAAAAACAAGTTGAAATTTTAATATAAAACTTTCGTTATATTGTTCTTCCTTCATTATAATTTAGAACCAACATATGGATCCATAACTTATTATCAATCACACAAAAGGGAAATTCGATAAATATGCTGAAATATGCAAGAAATTTCATTAATCTGCTTCAAACAGGCGTTACAGACTAAGTACATGTTGAAAGCATCAAAAGAGACAATCATGATAAATACATCTGAAACATCATATGCTAAGTACATATCATATATGCTTCTCTAACGTAGTACAAAAATGTGACAAAAACTGTTTATCTATCCTCTGAGGGACGAGCTCCTAATCAAATTGACCTACTAAGCCATGCTCAAAGACAAGAATTAATTTTACGTGTACTTAGAGGTGCAACCATCTCATAGCTCGTACGAGCGCAGTTCCACTGACTCTGGGTCTGGTCAAAATCCATATGGCATCTTGTTATTGTCCATCCTTCTGAAAGTCACAAACAATATGCGATGTCGTACCCCTGGATTGCAGTGCTTGGCGAGGTCTGCTCCATTTCCTTCGAGAATCAGTACTGAACCTATCGGTAGTTTAATCTCAACAGATCATCTGAACTCCCTAAAGCCGATAATGTTGATTTCTTTTCCAAATAGTATATTGATCTTACTCATGAAGGACACCGTTCAGAAGGGCTTCACAAAATCATGATGGTCTATGTGTGGGGGATTGCAATCTCCTTCTTCATAGATGTTGATTATATAACTGTTTGGAATGCAATCGGCTGGTAGTATACTCCATCTGACCATGTTCTTAATCATTCTCTTTATCTCAGAAGGCATAGGATCCACCTCATCATTTCTTAAGATACCTGGGGGGTTTCCTTGCCCATCTTTGGTGAAGTTGTAGAAATAACCACATTGAAAGGTTATCCTACCCGCTCTGCGAATCCACTTTTTTGAATAAGTTATCTCCATTAGTAGACTAGCTCGACCTCTATCTCTCAGGTCAAAAACGCAGTCTAGAATTCTTCTTTCATCATTTTCAGAGAAGACTCCTATATACAGCTCCAAGCTTTCCAGAATATTGACAAAATTTCCTTATATTTTCTCATAGAATTCAAATTCTCATTTTTTAAATTTTTTCATCCTTTTCAATTTTGTTGTGGGGATCCTTTGAGATCATTCAGGCGACTCCCTCATCTCCACATTTGTAGGATACCATGTCTGACTTGGCTTCGTAGGCAATGGAATATACGACTTAGTATCCGGGTAAGCTGTCTCCTGATGTTCCGTGTCGGCGGCTATGAATTCCTCAAAAAAATTGTAGTGGTCTAAGTGGAGAACATCACATCTCGGGCATTCCACGATTGCTTGTCCTATTTATGCCTAAATAGGAACTTCAACGTTGCACATCGAGCAACCCCTGTAAAGTTCATCTGATACTGCTGGTAGTATCTACTCTGCAAGAAACTCAGACTTGTCCTCCATAACAGGCGGACACTATAGCAGGCAGACTAGTAGAAGTCTCTTTCATGCAAGGATTGTAAATTTTTCCCTCTGGAATCGAGGTGAGTGTATTTTTTGCCTCTTTCAAGCGCTTATTTTCTTCATGTATAAAGGCTCTGTGTTTACGGCGATTAACATTTGGGCTTTTAGTTCTTCTTAGTGGTGCATCTGACACCCTTTCTTCATCAGCACCAATCAGCACCAATTAGATCCCCTGTTGGCACGGTTATCATGGATAGTAAATGGCTAGTCCCCTCCATCGGATTGTGTTGTGTTATCACTTTCTTCCTCTTTAAAGAGGAGTCTTCTTTTGTACCACTCCTCAACAGTGACAGTAGTCCTTTCTCCTCAATAGTGACAGTAGTCCTTTCTTCTCTTGGCGGCTGACTATATCCCTTAGGGGACCCTCATAATTTACATTGAACTGACTAAAGTCCAAGTCAAAATTTATGCTGCCACCCTGAGCAGCCCTTTCTTTGTTTTGTGAAAGGTTTAAGCCATCTCTAAATGCAAAAATCAGCTTTTGTCCCGACATTTTTCTGCAGAAGATAGAAAAACATCAGTGCGCTAAAATTCAATATGAATAAAAACAAAAATGAAGTACTTATTAAACAAAATTTTAATTTGTACATGTGCAAATTTTATTTATCTATTTTAATTTAATGTAATGAAATTTCAAAATTAGAGGCAAAAGGAGGAAATTAAAGTGGATAAATTCCAAAATTTCATTTTATTGCGGTTAAATTATTATAAAATTTTGGACCCAGACACTTGTTCAAATAAAAAACCCTAGAACAATCAACATTTCAAAAAGCTTGGTTTCAAGTAGTGTCACGTTGGGTAATATATCTTCAAGTTGTGACCATTGACCGATAGCATAGGTCTTTTACCTCGAAAATCCACCAACCGATAAGCTCCGCATGAGTAAACTTCTTCTATGACGAATGGTCCCTCCGAAGTTGGTTTAAATTTTCCACCAATTTTACAGTGTGCTAGAATAGGTCTTTTGAGAATAAGAACAAGGTCACCAACTTTGAACGCCCTCAGGCGAAGCAATTTTTCATGAGCCTGCACCATCCTCACTTAGTAGAGTTCCAAATGTTGTTGTGCTTCTAGTCATTTTCCTTCGAGACTTTCCAATTCCTAAAGCCTGAGTTTTGCACTTTCTTCTATTATAATTTTGTTGGCAATGATGACTCTGAGAGAAGGTGTCTGAACCTCTAGCGATAGTACGGCCTCGGATCCGTACACAAGTGCGTGGTGTGTACATTGAGTGGGAGTTATGAATGTTGTCTGGTAGGCCCACAAAACTTCTTATAGGTTATTTTGCCACCAATCTCTTTTATTTTCATCCTATGTCTTCTTTAAGATTTGTACAAGCGTCATATTAAAGACTTTGACCAGTCTGTTTGCCCTGGGATAATAAATTGTAGAATACCTCCAGTCTATCCCATGTTTTTTTACAAAATTTTTTATCTTTATGCTATTGAAAGTTGTCCCATTGTCGGAAATCACTCTGCGTGGTACACCAAAATGGTAAAAAATTTGGCTTTTGAAAATATACAGAACATGTTGTGTTGTAACCTCTCGTAATGACACTGCCTCTGCCCACTTGGAGAAGTAATCAATAGTGGCAAGAATAAATCTTTATCCCTTAGAGGATGGAGGGTCTATCAAACCTATTATGTTCGTGCCCCAACACTCAAATAGCCACGAGGCAACAGTTGGGTGTAGCACATTTGGAGGTTAGTGTATGACCACCCCATGCACTTAGCAAAGGTGACACCTTCTTGCTATATTGATGCAATTGAATATCATTGCTGACCAATAATATCTGAGTCTTTTGATCTTCATTTTCATCTTTATCCTTGACTGGTGAGCGCCACACAATTTGACTTGTACTTATTTGACAATCTTCAGTGCTTTGGCTCTGCTTAGACATCTCTCCGCATCTAATTTAATGATCTTTTGTAGAGGACATCACTCACTATAGCATATGACATAACTCTTCTTGTGATGTGGTATGCCTCAGACTTATCCTCTGGCAGCTTTCCATTTTGCAAATATTTTATTAATGGATTACACCAGTCTTCATTGATATCAACAACTGCAATCATCATTCCTTCCTCTTTTTTGAGTTTAAGTTATCGAGGTCAATCTGAGACAAAACTCGTCATCCTTGCACTGTAATGTCGATGGAATCCTTTGGTGGACATGTCAGTTCCTTGGAAAGTTAAGTTATCGAGGTAAATCTGAGACAAAACTCGTCATCGTTGTACTGTAATGTCGATGGAATCCTTTGGTGGACATGTCAGTTCCTTGGAAAGTTTTGCTAGAGCGTCGGCATGGGCGTTATCTCCCCGAAGAATCTGGTAGAGAGTCACATTGGGAATCTGTTCTAACAACTTCATGTGTACCGGTGGTATTCTGCTAGCCTTGGCTTCAAAATCGTGTATTGTCCAACAACTTGTTGGATGACGAGTTGTGAGTCTCCATAGATGGAAATATCTGTTATATCCATTGAGATTGTTAACTCCAATCCAATGATTAATGCTTCATACTCTACTTCATTGTTTGTACACAACTCTGTCAGGTGATAGGACAATCTCAGCATACCCTTATCAAGCATGATGAAAATCAGACCAATTCTTGCTTTGACTAGTATAACCATTTCTGATCCTTTGTCCTTTCTGGCTAAAGAAGCTCCATCAAAGTACATTTCCCAATGTTTGACACTGGATAGTTCTACTTGCAGTACCTATTCATCTGGTAACTCATCAGTGAGCGGTGACCCAGTTGGAAGTGAGTGTGCTGCTGGAAGTGGGTGTGCTGTTATAAAATCTACTAACATGTGTCCCTTGATAGTGCGAAGGGGAACAAAAGTTATATGATAAAATCTGCTAACATTTGTCCCTTGATAGTGCGAAAGGGAACAAAAGTTATATCGAATTGCAATAAAATCATACAGAAAGTGTTGATTGGGTCATCAAATATTGTAATGGATTAACTTTAAAAATAAGGGTGTCAAATATTGTAATGGATTAACTTTAAAAATAAGGGTAATTTTATGAGAAAGCATGTAATGCCTAAGCTTCTGGACAGTGAAAATTAAAGCTAGACAATGCTTCACAATTCTCTACATCTTAGTTCTCAATAATATGTCTTATGGGTCATGAAGGATCAACCATATCCTCTACATCATAGTTCTCAATCAAACTTAAGGTTATATCAAAGACATGTTGAGTTTTAACATAGGATAGGTCCATCTCAATTCTTTACTTCCGATTTCTGACCTTGATATTCCATCTTGGTGGTTCAATAAACAAACCATTTAAGGAGAATGTGGATGATCCTTTCATTTAAACCATTAGTGGTGTATACCTTAAAGAAAAAGAAAACGCCTGAGGTTTGCAACACATAAGGAAATTGATTAGAAACATCCGGTAGTTTAATGAAAAAGAAATTTTATTTGAGATGTGAAAGTGGAGAAGGGAGATGTGAAGAGAAGAAGGATTTGTGCTTCCGATTTATCGTTAGTGTTTTGTGTTTATTGGTGTGATGAAGAACTTGGAGAGGATCTAAATATTCAATTTAAATGACTGGGACAAAATTTGGGTCGTGCACATAGGCTCCAGTGCCCTAACATCAAAGTGTCAGGAAGTGCATTGGTGCCCAGGCGCCAATAGACTGGAGCCAAGGTACTACACCCAAGCGCCTTAGCGCCACCATCACGACATCTAGACGCCACTCCAACTTGGGTGAAAAAATATCCTGAACCACCCTAGTTTAGGTCATTTTTGCACAAGCTCCTCCTTGACTCTTCTCTGATGATTTAGAAGTAATACTTGAGCTTCCATTCCCCTTGCATTTGTGCTCTTTCTGTCATCCTATGAAACCAACTTATTCATCACAAGAGAAATGTAAGAATAAACTACTCACAATGCATGAAGGAAACACCAGAAATTATCATTTAAAATAAAACAAATCCACTAGAATTGTGTTTACAAACATTTTAAAATAAAGCAAATCCACTAGAATTGTGTTTACAAACACTACAATATGAAATAAAGACAATACTTAGCTTTTCTTCTGTAAAAAATGAAGAAGACTCCTCCATAAAGAATCCCCATATACCTCCTATAATTATGAGTATCTCCCTTACACAATTTATTAATCCTCACCAATATCTCAATACAATTATCAAAGAAAGTACAAATTTCTATCCTAAGAACTCCTAAGGATTTCTCTTAGGAATTCAACATTAATTAAACCTATTTTCTTCCTCCTTTCTCCTCTGTTCCATCTCAAAATATGTCCATATAAGTTCTTACTAACTCCTTGGATTGTGTGCAGCAACATCAAAAAATTGCCCCAAGTAGTTTAGCGCTTAGGTGCCAAATTCTTTATTTTTGCAAGAGCAGACTGTCTCCTAGGGGCCACAGGGCTGGCACCAAGGCGCTTAGAGGAGCTCCTTGGCACCCAAAGGTCGGTGCCTAAGAACAAGTGCTCCAAGTCACTTCATCTCCAATTCACCTCCGCTTAGCTCCATTTCTTCTCCACTTCATTCTAGTTCTCCTACCTGTTGTACTAGCAATACAAACATAAAATACCCTTCTTTTAAGTGAAATTTCATCCATAAACAGGTGCAAAAGAGAAAGGAAATTAAGCATTTTTAAGCTATATCAAAATCCCTCAAACTTAAACATTACTTATCCTCAAGTAACACTAGAATTTTGAAAATTAATTTTATTAATTTGATAGAATGGGACTAATTAAAATGATCCACAATTTTGCTTCATTAAATATATAAAGTAAATTTAGATTAACTTAAGAAAACAAGTCTATTCTTAGGGTAGTAAAACTTTCATCAGAACCAGGAAAACCAGATTTTCAATTAACTTTACAAAGGAGTAAATGCTCGCTAACTAAAGTATTTACATGGTGTAAAAATAGAATTGAAGTATTCCATTTTTTTAAAAAAACTTACACATTCACTTTGAATACACATAAACTTAGGAATGTAGTATGTTTCAACTTTAAGAAAATATAGTGAAACCAACTGTTGATAAAGCTTCTCCTCAAGCTTTTCCTCCCTTAATATGTTTGTTAACCTCCTTTTGTTTTTCTTTAGTAAGTTTATTTTTAATCTTTAGCTTTACCTTAAGGAGGATTACTATTGTTGGGCAGACCTTTAAAAATTTTGAATTCCACTATTAACCCTCTAGAGTGCGACCTATCACACTCTTTTCTTTCACTTATCTTTTTATTTTTTCAAAGGAAATATGTAATAATTAAAACTTATAATTTTACTGGGGACTAAAGTCTCATGAAGCATATATCTAAGAATACTTAAGTCAAAAAATATATAACTCTTTGTAAAATTAAACATACATACCATTTTTTACCAATTAAACTATAAGTTCACTAGACACTAGTCTAAACTTATTTACATGGAATTTAAGAGAAAAATACTATGTTTTCCTTACTCCAAATTGCAATAATTTCAACTTAACACTACATACCTCAAATTTCTATTAAATCATACCAATTTTGAAATACAAGTAATCGAGGACAAATAAATTTAAGCTTTTAAAATATCCCCTTCCCACCCCCCAACCCAAAACTTGATGTTTAACATTTATAACGATGTAAAACATATCCCTCCCACCCCCCAACCTAAAACTTGATGTTTAACATTTATAACGATGTAAAACATGAATAGAAGAAAGGAGAAAATAGAACTCAATTACTTACTAGCACATGAGTCTGTCATCAAAAATATATAGGTATAAACAAAAAAGATAAGTATGTAGTAGTAAGTGAATCTCAGGTCAACAAGTTTAACATAAAATATGTGATAAAAAGAACTACAATATTACAACAGATAAATTCACATATAATTTAGAGCAACAATAAATACTAATATAGTACATCCATAACATCAACAATAAGAAAAAAAGTCTAATATAACAGAAAAATATAAAGAAAATATATAGCATAGTAACAGGGAAAATAAAGAAACTCTAGCGCATACATATAAAAAAAATAAAAATCTATTCCTTATCCTTCTCATCATCAGCTTCCTCCTTTTGAATTCTCCTTCATCTGCCTGCACTGCTTATATAACTAATAAGGAGGACACACTGGGAACTCCACTGTGTTGTCTCCCCCTATCCACTGATTTTTTTTTATACATTTCTACTTCTGCACCTCGGAATTAGGCACATTGATCAAATAAATTTTTATTTTGCCAATCCAAGTGTGACATATGCTCGATGAATCTATATACCTTGCCATGTAGAATTGCAGTGTCATCCCCTAATTTTTCCAAATGTTGTTTAAATATATTCCTTTAAGTAGGAAAGAGTTATTGATAATAAGTAGAAGAACTAGGCTACTCCATATCTAATTCTTTCCTAGCTTCTACATGCCCTGAGATTGACCTTAAAGAACAAAGAATCCGCTCCTCGCTACTAACAACCACTCCCACATGTTGACATAAATAAAAGATAATAGGTGGTTGCCCCAAACCAAGAGTTGATCCTACCTCTGTGGTGTTTACTATGGAATAATGAATAATGGAACCAACATTAATAGGATCATCTTTTTTTAATAGAACAATTTAAGAGGGCTCATTCCATAGTTACTTCACTATCGTTCGTAGCAAGAAGTAATTTGGTTGAAATGAAGAAGTGTCAAGCCTTAGATATTCAATTTAATTTAGAGGCAGGAAATTTGATTGAACTTCATTTACTGAATTTCCAACCTCCATTACCATCAGTTAAAAATTTCATTACTTCTTCAGGATAAGAATTAGGAAAGCTAGTATGGGAATAGGTACAATAAAAGAGATTACCCAAAGATGAATATGCATTAATGCAAGAAGGAGAAATATCCACATACTTTCCTATAAAAAAACAAATCCATCTTAAGTTTCAACTAGATTTAAATAAAATTTTCTTACAACGGCTATCACATCAAAAAAGGTATTATGGAAGAATTTTTCCCTTTTCTTACTCGTAATTATCCTTTCCACTTCTTCCTTAGGATTAACAATTGATACGCCTAAAAAATGACTACTTTTTCATATATATTTTATGCTCAATTTTAATAATTTTTAATGATATTACACTTTAAAGGAAGGTATTTTACATATTTTTGTTTCAGGGATAAGAAATAGAGTTTTGGAGAAAAAGAAGCAAAAATGGTACAATTTGGAGCACAGTTTGGAGCAAAAACGAGCAAGAAAGAAAATTTTGTCATGACACATTTTGATATGTCTGTCTATGCTTAACCTCATTTACACTTCTCAAAAAAATTTCAATAAAATTACACCTTAAAAAAAGTTTATTTTCATGTTTATTTTGTAGGTCTATCTGTTAGGAACGAAACACAACTGAAATGGGGCGAAACGAAGCTAAAATGGAGCCAAACGGAGCGAAACAATGGACCTGCTGCAGACCGGCACTGAAGGTACCTAGACTGGCGCTGACAGCATTCAAGTGCAGAGAAGTGACAAAAAATGATGCTGACAATGCCCAAACCGATGCCGGTAGCGCCCGAGACGGTTATAGACCAATTTTTGGCGGATTTGGATGTTCAAGAAGGCTCTCAAGTGATTTAAACACCCCATGAAGTGATTTAATGCACCTAGACACTTGGAGAAGGTTCTTCAATGAAGAGACATGTCTTTTGGATGAATAGATTTTTCTTTGGAAAAAAGGAGGGAATTGGTGTTTCTTTAAAAAAGAGGGTTTGGCGTCTCTCTTGGTGTGTGTGGGTTTGTGTGCGTG
This sequence comes from Phalaenopsis equestris, assembly GCF_001263595.1. Classification (NCBI taxonomy): domain Eukaryota; kingdom Viridiplantae; phylum Streptophyta; class Magnoliopsida; order Asparagales; family Orchidaceae; genus Phalaenopsis; species Phalaenopsis equestris. The sequence goes on from NW_018165296.1 coordinate 284,591, forward strand.
TGTGTGTGTGTGTGTGTGTGTGTGCACGCGTGTGTGTGTGTGAGTGTGTTGTAGAGTAAATTATTGTGTGTGGAGAGGGTTTTCTTGAATAATTGTAAGAGGAGAAGGAAGGTGAGAGGTTTCTTCTTCATTACACTTCTAACTTCTTCCTACATTTCCTAAGAGAGGCTATAAAGGATTTTCTTTGAGAAAGAGTTTCAGATAAGTGTTGTTTGTTTATTATTGTTGTATGAACTTTTTTTTATATATGAAATTTGTGTTTTGTTGTATCTTTCTAATAAAGTTTGAGTAGTTTCCTTTATCTTTCTCCTCACTCTGAGATATGGTGAAATGAAGAGATAACTTGGATGTGTCAATGCTAAAATATAAAATAAATTGTGTTGGTCTTTCAATTTCATTCTTAATTTACTTTTTGATCTGAGATTGAATTGTTAAAATATGTTGTGAAACAGATGATTCAAGAAATGGAGTATGATTTCTACAAAAGTGTGAGAATCACATTTAATTTCATGAAGAAGTAGTTTCGTTCATGGAATTGCTGCAAATAAATAGTAAAATATACATTGTTGGGCGTAAAATTGGACATTTTAGGATAACAGACTAAAATTCCCAATTTAGTCTTAGTGTTTAAGAACTAAAGCGAGTGTTAGCTTTCAGGAGAAGGGAAGTGGGAGCTCTGGAGTGAGAGCCAGTATCCTCCCAGCCCAACCATGGAATTAGAGACCAAAATTTGGATTAGTCAATGTTTTTTATGCACTCGGAAGAGGGTAAAGAATAGGATTGCTCCTATTTGGCACAAAACAGTTTTTATATTTATTTTGAAATGATTTTAATTTCTTCACAAACCATATACTCAATTTAAAGTGAACTCTTCGTCGCAAAATTTTGTTTAGTCTTAGTAAAATTAACTTTAAAGTTTAGAAATTTATTTAGTAAACTTAGTTTCATTAGCATACATTAAAATCACTTTAATCAACCTTCCAAACTAATTGCTTATAGTAGTGTACTAGAATAAGCCTAAGGGATTTCTTACCTCGCTTCTTTGTGGGATCGCTACTAGGGTTTTAAAATAAAGTCGTGTGAACTATTTTATATATTTTATATAACATTTCTATTTTGCACATTAAATACTTAACATAAATTGGGTTATGTTGTTTGTCATATTTTTGAAGAGCTAAATTACTACGTAATTTTGGGACAGATCAAGTTCTTGACACTGTTACAATGGATTTAAGTTGACATAAAACACGTAGAAAAACAACATACACTATGGGCGCATCAAGTTTTTGGCACCGTTGTCAGGGAGGCTTCGGTAAAAACTTTACGAGTATTTTAGTTAAACCTATAAGACTTAGATTTGGAATTTATATTATTATTATATTGTGTGTTTAATTTTTATGTGTTTATTTTAAAGAAAATCCAAAATACTAAAAATAATTTTGATATCTGTCCATTAGTTAAGTTTTAGATTTGTATACTGATACACCTTAAATATATAGTATTTTTAGACACATTTTTTATAATTATTTTTAAGACATTGCGCTTTAATGTAAGGTATTTTTATGTTTTTCTTGCAGATACAAGTAAAAATGGAAAAAATGCTTAAAGGGGTGAAAAAGGATCAAATTTGGAGCAAAAATGTAAAAATTTGTTCAAAAGAGTTTTGGCGCCTAAGCGCCAGATCCGAAACTTAAGTGCCGGTTAAACAGAGAAGGCTGCGCCTAAGCTCCGAGACCCCGCGCTTAAGCACCAGTGGCAGTTACTAGATGAGTAAAATCGGTTTTCACGAATTTTGAAGAGGTTTTAGAGGCACCCATTGGCTTAATAGGTGGCTGTAACCACCATGGATGAAAATTATCATGAAAGGATGCGTATTTTGGCCAAATACATCGAATTAAGACACAGTTTGAAGAGATCCCAAGGCACATCTTGGAAAACTATAAAAGAAAGAAGAGAGGACTTAGAAGAGAGTCTTGAAAATATTGGCAAGTTTTGAAAGTTCTTCTCTAGGGAGTTTTTTTCTAGGGAGTAGTTCAGAGAGATTTTCAGGAACAACTTTTTATTTACTTTATCATTTTTGTTATTTTGTTTTGAGAAATTGTAAAAGAGAAGAGATTCAAATGAAATTCAAGAGTTTGGTGGAGGACTTGAGATAAGTTTTTATCTTTTTTTTAGACTACTTTTAGTTTTTTTCAAGACTTGTTGTTTGTTTGACAATGATTTCTTC
>NW_018165297.1:0-278 GCF_001263595.1 Phalaenopsis equestris
AAAAAAACATAATAAACCTACATTAACTTGCCCCCTTTTTCTGCACTTAAGCTTCTCTTCCTAGCTGTTAGGCTCAGTGGTCCTCCTGCACAAAGTTCCTTCTTCGCACACAAGCGCACGGTGCTTCAAATCCCTTCATCTTTGATGACTGCTTGGTTTGGCGCTTCCCCCGCATGCAAAGCCACATGGTTCGACTCGCATGTGAGGCTTGCTCCTCTTCCCTATTTCTTCCCTCACTAGTGCTGCCCTCCTCAACATTGACTTCCCCTCCCGAACAC
>NW_018165297.1:378-7832 GCF_001263595.1 Phalaenopsis equestris
ACTGAAAAACCTAGGAATAAAATAAGAGATTAATGCAAAAATTGAACTTCAAATAAACATCTAAAACAACACAACATAAAGAATAAGAACAGAACATATGTACATCCACATAAATCTTAGGTTAGCTGACATAAACACAAAACTGAGGTTTATGTGGATCTACATATGTTAGAAAACTAGGCTAGTTTAGGTACGTAAGTTAGTGCTAAGGACTATGACATGCACATCAACAAACCTACCCCTAGGAATAGAGGGAATAACTTAGAGTGAAGTAACTCATAGTTACTGCTGAAGGTATTTCAGACTGCTTAAAAGCTAAAAACCCTCCATGCTCAGGCATTCAAAGAGGATTCTTGGTTATGAGGCTGGTCATAGTCAATAAATACAAACATTTTTGGGACAATGGAAAGTCATATGCATTTTGACCAGAGACATTATTCTCAAAATCTAGGTTAGTCTACCTATAGATTTATTTATAAGTCCAAGGTTTCATTAATCATATAAAAATCATTTTCTACCTGACTTTATCCTTAGCTTAAGGTTTATTACCATTATTGTCATTCAAATCTAGTATTCCTAATTTATCTTTTGAACTTACCTAATTAATTCAAAATCAACACCAAACCCCTGACTTCAAATCTTCCTTATGTCTCATTCCCCTTTTAAATGTAATTCTTTAAATTTGAACCCCCATTCCAATTTTGAAAGTCTGATATCTCATAGTTTAACTCATCACATTAAGTAAGAGTTTTCTTTAGGGCTCATAGCTCTAAAGACGTAATTAACTACAAAAGTTTGTCTTTGTAGAGAACAAGAGCCCATAATTAAAATAAACATTATCTTACACGCGTAAGGTAAGGGAAGAATCCTAGTTCTACAGATTCATAAATCATAATGACATTCCTCATCTGAATGATTGAATCCATTCTAAGATAATGTTTCTATTTCTTTTGAGATAGTATATTATTCTTTGAATGTCATATTTGATCGTTTAGAAAGAAGCGTTTCGAAAGCTATGATGGAAACCAAACTAAACAAAACAATTCCCCACAAAAGTATTTAAAGAGGTTTCATTTTTTTATATATTTTAAATATTATAAAAGGTTTGATCTTTGGATGGGCATAGTTGGGTTGATGACAAAAGTAATCAATGGGAGTGATTTTAGTTTTGAACTCGAGATGCTGTTCCAGTTAGTGAAAATTTATACTATTATTGGATCCTAGATTGTCTTTTAGAAATGCATGCCTTGAGAGTTGGAGCTAAGGGAAGAAGAGGGAGAGATAAAGAGAGAGAGAGAGAGAAAGAGAGAGAGAGAGAGGAGGAAGGGGCAGAGAGCAAGAGAGGGTAGAATAGAATGAATGAGAAGAGAGAGTGAGAGATATTGTGAGAGAAATAGAAGGATTGAAGGAGGATAAGACATGGAGGAGAATGGGTGAGAGAGATAAATCAACAAATAGAACAAAACTGAGAAGGGTGAGAGATAAAGAAAGTTATAGAGGGTCTAAAAGAGAGAGAGAGAGTGGGAGAGAGGGAGGGAGAGAAGGTAGGGAACATAAAAAGTGAGAGAGTGATAGTGAGAGAGGAGAGAGAGAAATAGAAGAGTGTGTGAGAGAGATAAAGTAAAAGTGAGAAGGATAAACATTCAGAGGGGTGAGAGAGAAAGAGAGTGAGAGAGAGAGAAAGGGAGTGAGAGAAGGGGGGTTTAAGAGAGAATTTGTTTGAGAGAGAAGGTAAAAAAAGGGAGGAGTGAGAGAGTTAGAATAGGAGAGGGGGTTAAGGCTTCAGAGCTATAGAGAGAGAGAGAAAGAGAAAAAGATCTGAGAGAAGGTGCGAGGGAAGGAGGGAGAGTTAAAAAGAGAGAATAAGGGACGGAAAGGGGAGCTATAAAGTGAGGAGTTGAGTAAGGGAGGGGGAGGAGAGTGACAGAGAGATGGAGAAAAAGAGTGAGAGAGGAAGTGAGCGATAGATGGAAGACTGAGAGAGAGACAAAAGACAAAAAGAAAATTTAAAGAGAGGAAAAAGAGCGAAAGATGAGAAAAAAAATTTGAGTTATGATAGTGAGGTAGAGAGAAAGTGAGAGAGGGAAAAAAGGAGAGGGAGTACAGAGAATAAAGGAAAAGCACAAGATATAAAGGGCGAGAGTAGAGAGTAAGAAAGTGAGTGTATAAACCTATGTCGGTCGATCAAGTCGGCTCGTATGAGGGTCCTAGGGGCGGGTGCCGAAAAAGCCTCGCTAAGGAGCCCAAGCTCTTAGGCCTGACACAAGCTCTATTGTTGAGGGCTAGTAGGGCCTGATTGTCAAAGGCATCAAGTTGGATGAAAAGAGGCTGAAGGACATGCTAGACACCAAATTTCTCCAGTCACCACCATAGAAAAAAAGAGATACCCCATTACGAGGGAGAGACACACTTTTGAAGGCCCTTTCTACAGTGGATAGATTTTTAAATACATAAGAATTTTCTTTGTTCGTTGGTAGTTTTTAGTAATTTTTTGACATTATCTTAATGTAGACAAATTGATCAGAGGAGAGGATTGCGAGGATGGTGGACCAACAAAAGATGTTACTGAGTTCACTCCCATTGTTGGGATCGGGCCAGAAGGTGTGATCACCACACTCCCACCATTGGTCAATGCATGGGGACATCAACCGCTCAATCCTCTGCCTGCAGCCATAAACGTATGTCGGTCGATCAAGTCGGTTCGTATGAGGGTCCTAGGGGGGGTGCCGAAAAAGCCTCGCTAGGGAGCCAAAGCTCTTAGGCCTGACACAAGCTCAATTGTTGAGGGCTAGTAGGGCCTGATTGTCAAAGGCATCAAGGTGGATGAAAAGAGGCTGAAGGACATGCTAGACACCAACTTTCTCCAGTCACCACCATAGAAAAAAAAGAGATACCCCATCACGAGGGAGAGACCACTTTTGAAGGCCCTTTCTACAATGGATAGATTTTTAAATACATAAGAATTTTCTTTGTTTGTTGGTAGTTTTTAGTAATTTTTTGACATTATCTTAATGTAGACAAATTGATCAGAGGAGAGGATTGCGAGGATGGTGGACCAACAAAAGATGTTATTGAGTCCACTCCCATTATTGGGATCGGGCCAGAAGGTGTGATCACCACGCTCCCACCATTGGTCAATGGATGGGGACATCAACCGCTCAATCCTCTGCCTGCAGCTGGCCCCACTCTTTTGACCTCTCTTAGCCTCTTTAGTGGTTCCCAATAGGGGCAGTACGATTGGTGATATTTGTTGACCTCATTTTTGGTGAGGTTAAAATTCTTCTCATAGAAAATAGGATTTAGCAACTTCTATTGACTCTCTTAGATGACTGACAATGAGACTGACCAAAGAAAAATATGTTGAGATTTTCATACCTATTTTATACTAATATTGATGATATTACACTATTGATGATATTCAATTTAAAGAAAGGTATTTTTCATGTTTTGTTGTAGGTATGTTGAGTTATGAACATTGGAGCAAAAAGATCGATCATTGGAGCAAAAAGATGCAAAAAGGACCAAAATATGAAGATATGAATTATAGTGAATGAATTAAGTGAATTAGTTTAAATTATATTGTGCCAAATAGGAGCATACATATGCTTTACCCTTTGGTCCAGGCATAATGAAGATTGACTATTCATACGCTTGTTTATTGAATCTGCGGCTAGGCTGTGAGGATAGCGACTCTCACTTCGGAGCTCCCACGTTCCCCATGTTATATGACTACTAATTAACTTTTCTTCACCATGCAGGTCGTGCCAGCAGTTAATAAATTCAAAATGAATGGTATTGATCCAGTAATGGAAGAGAAGCTGGAGAGAAGCTGGATGGAGCTGGATGGTATGTTCAAAGGGGTTGTTGCAACGAGAGCACATGCTTTCACCCCATCTAAACATGTTTATTGGCACAACTAATGCCCTTGGAACTGATAATATTAGTGGCTCAAGAGAAGTGCCTTGTCAAATCCATAAGTCAGTTGATGAAAGGCTTGCTGAATCCTCATCCATTCCAAAACGGCATGGGGTTGAGAAAAAGAAGAAAGGAGCAGCATTCGGCAGAAGCACAATTGAAAAGCTTGCTGAATCCTGCTCTGTTTAGCTTTATGCATCACAGGATGTATCCGTTGAGGGGTGTCTTCGAATCCTATGTCTTCGAATCCTAAATACACATCCTGAGGTGAAGGAAGATAGAAAATTTTATCTCACCTGTGTTAAGTTACTACAAGATCCAGTCCGCAGAGAAATTTTTGTGATGTGAAGGGCAGAATATCAAGTCGATTTCTTACGTTCCTTCATGGAGAACTGAATGTTTGGAAAACTGAATGTTTAGAAAGGAGAACTGAATGTTTGGAAATCTTGTCGTTTTGTTATCTCAAAACTGTTTGTATTGTTGTAACATGGATTGATATTTATTTTCCTAGAACTTCTTTTATTTCATTCTTTATACTTAACTGGATTTTTTTCTCAAAACTTATTGTACTAATTGTATTGGTTGTACTGTTGCATCTAGATTTCTTTAAATGTTTGAAGGTATTAACTATTATCTTTGAACTACTTTTGGTAGGATGAATCCAGAACATTTGAACTATGTTAGAAAGACATTGCTTATTCTTACTTTGTTATATGACTACTACTTCACATACATTGAACGAACTGCATGTATGACATCAACATATGTTCATGATAAATGGGTCGGTGAGTTACTACAAGGCCATCCGACACGTTTTGCAAATATGTTTTGTATGAAGAAAGAGATTTTCATCGTTCTGCTCTGCAAACTACAACACCATCATGGTTTGAATGGCTCTACTAGAATGACATCAAGAGAGGTGTTAGCAATTATACTTTTTATTTTATCTCAAAATGAGTCCATTAGAGGAGCCATGGAGCGATTTCAAGATTCATCGGAGACTATCAGCAGGTATTTCTCCATTGGTCTGAATGCACTGGTAAGTTTAGCTTCTAAGATAGTTAAGCCTGAAGATCCCACACTTCAATCCATCCCTACACAAATTGCGAATGACAATCGTTATATGTCATTTTTCAAGGTATACCTCAAACATCTTATTACTAACTTAGGATTGTGTAGGAGCTATTGAAACATTTTTATATTGAAACTCTCATTCATTAATTATTGAAAAATTTTTATATTTAGGATTGTATAGGAGCTATTGATGGAACTCACGTTGATGCACGTGTATCTGGAACCGACAAAGTAGCCTACATTGGACGTTGTGGTTCTCCCACACAGAATGTGATGACCATTTGTGATTTTAATATGTGTTTTACATTTGTGATGGCGGGATAGGAAGGCAGTGCTCACGATAGTCGTGTTTTTAAATTTGCAACAAGACATCAAACTCATTACTTCCCATACCCCCTCCTGATATAGGCACGAAGGTGAAAGTGCAAGGGAAATGACGACATTACGAGACCAGATAGCGGACAAAATTATGCGATCATGACACTGCTTCTCATGGGTGCAGTTGTTGTATAGCGAAGTTCAAAGTCAGTTTTTTGAAATAGCAATTTTTTGTACTTTGGCGAAGTTCAAAGTCAGTTTTTCAAAATAGCAATTTTTTGTACTTTTGCGAAGTAGAAAGTCAGTTTTTGTTAACCTTTTTTGTAAATTTGTTGAATCTTCTGTATATTGATGCATATTAATGCAAGAGCAGGATTTAAACTTGAGACTCTTATTACAGAAGTAAGCAATTCTTATGCATTTATATGTCTGTCAATAAATCTATACATAAGTATTGAATGACATGTATAAAAAGAATTTAAGTCAAGTGCTAGAAACACAAATACATGGAAACCTGATTCGTTGGTCGGAGAGTGCGTTTGTGCTTCAATATCTTTATATCCTTTTTCATTTCAAAGTAAACCTTATATAGAATTTTTATCATATTCTGCAATCCGTAATGTTGATTTTGTGCTTCAATATCTTTATAGAATTTTTGCTTCAATATCTTGTGTTGTCTTATTACAAAGCCCTTCAACATGCTTGTAACCAAATTAACCTTAACTATGCACATCTCATTTCCCCTCTCTATAGCTTCATCTCTAAAAATGATTCTGCAATCCTCTTTTATAAACTTCGTCCTCAATCCATGCCAACATGGTTTCCATTGTCTTCTAATTTTATCAATTACATGGCCCCTCAAGTTTCTGCTAGCATGGTTTGAACTGACTTTGGCATTGTCAAATTAGATGTGAAAGGACATTGAGACGAATATGGCATGTGAATTTTGTTCATCTAATGGCTGCATAGCTGAAAGTATAATATACTTGAATCTTCTGTTATAGAGTAGAATATGTGTTTTACTCTTTTTGAATGATATAAAAATATTGGGCCTTCTAAAATATTATACACTTGAGTGTATCGTGTATCGGACAAATGCAATCATCTTTTTATCATTATTTTTCTTCAACATGCACCACTTTTAGTATTAGAAAATGTTGCCAGTGTAACCAATAGTGACATTAAAAGATCACTCAAAACAATGAAAAAAAAAATGCTGATGTGTTCCTCTCGTCAAAAAACACAATCCAATGTTTTTCAACTAAGGAAACATTCTACTTACAGATGAAATAACTCCCACTGGCAGCAGCTGGTGACTTGCCTGTAGTGTTACTTTAACCATAGGAACTGGAGGAAGATCCTACAAAACATGCATCCATATAAGCACCCAGCAAGCCAAAATCAATAAAATATTTACATTTATATATTCATCTGGAATAGTAAAGTCCAGTTCTTCGAATAGCTGGCACTGCTATAGACAAAATTGAACAAAAAAAATACTAAATTGTTTTGTTGCAAAGCAGTAATCCTGCACAAACATCAAATACAAGATTGGACACCAATCTAAAGCACTTCACCATAAAACTAAAACCATAAGTCTGCAGGCATGTTTGGAAACACTTGAAAGGTTTTGGAAATAAAGCCTGGCTCTAAAACCTTTAAATATGATGGCATAACTAAAAATCAAATAACAAATAATTATGAAAACTGACAAGTAGATCTCAATATTTCTGATTCTATATGCATGGAAGTACAAACTAAGTAAATTTCTATTCCATGTTAGCAAGTGAAACAAGGAGGTACGCAACCCATCCTCAAATAAAATTGGGAAATTTACAGATTGGATTTGTGCTTCCAAATCTCCAATTGTTTGTCAGAACTCTAGACATCGATTTCACCACTTCTTTTTGACTTGAAATCCAATCCGTGAACTATGAGAAGTATTGGAGTGTAGACAAGCATACTTTTATGTTGCTTAGCCTGTATATTTATAAATCGTTCAATAATACAATATAATTTTTGATGATTTGCATCCTCTATTTATATTTATATATATTTTAACTTTTTTTTTAATGTTATCTTTCATAATTGACACTAAATTGTTTTGAAAAATAATGTGGAAAACAAATTCATGTAATAGACAAACA
>NW_018165297.1:17746-18893 GCF_001263595.1 Phalaenopsis equestris
AAGACTTATGAATCCCATGAGAAATGGAGAACTGGGAGTAGATGTTAAGAACCTTCTACTAGTAGAGATGTCTCCTCTACAAGTTATGACCTTCCACCTTATAGTTCCCCTACCCTCTCTGATTTGATGAATGAGTTGACCTTGCAGCGGAAGAGCATAGAATTGATAAGTGAAAGGATTGGAGGTTTAGAATGTCGAAACGATTATGATAGTGAGTACCTGCAGAGACATTCAAATTTTGAGGTAGCCTATTATGAAGCTCGGGCCCGACATTACAGAGGAGAGCTTGATGTTACGTTTCCCGAATGCCCCCAATATACTCAGTATCAACCCAATCCACCTGCTGATCAAGGCGATGAAGATATAGCTTGGGATTTTGATATATAATGAAATTGATGTACTTATGTTTGTATTTTTATTTTATGTAATCTTTTTGTAATAGAAATGGATGTTTATGTATCTGGACTTCCATTTTGTGTACTTGGATAATTTTAATTTTTATAAAGTTAGTGTGGTAGTTAAATGTGCATGTGTAGTTCAATAGATATTAAGTAGAATTGTGAATTGTAATGTGATTTTCATTTCGCATTTTTAAGTTTTATTTATTTAGTATTGTGATTGTGTTAGGAAATATTGTGCTTATTTAATGTTTCAATTTTATACTTATTTCAAAATTTCATTGCCCAAAAATTTCTCTAATGATTTATATGTGTAGAAAGCTCCTAATATTACAGACTAGGTGAAGTAAAAATTTGAGAAGGCCTGCAGAAATTTTAGAATGATGAAAATGCCTACAATATTAAAGTATGATTTATATTTGTAGTCTTTTCTTCCACCTATATTATTTCATATTTAAAATTTTAAGTTTGGGGGAGGGAAGAAAAAGATTAACTATTAGATGTCCTCTATTTCAATATTTTCAAAAATTATTTATATGATTTCATGTAGTGAATTTAATTCAGGTAACTATATTTTTTTGCAACTATTTAAATATTGTGGTAGATTTAAAGAAATATACTTGTAATAAAAATTAATTTTTGTAACTTAAGATATTTAGTATAAGAGAATAAGATTATAGTTAATTATTTAAAGTAAAGGAAATTATATTTTGAAGTATTAAGAATCTGGAAATTCATTTGAGAAGAAA
>NW_018165297.1:19759-20041 GCF_001263595.1 Phalaenopsis equestris
GAGGTCCTAGAGTGTATAGATTTTCCATTAGTGTGTAACAATTGTGAGGATTTCTTCGAGAGATTGTAAGAGTGGAGGGAAAGTGAGAGATTTCTTCCTCCTTGCTACTTCAAAAAGGAATTCTGTGTGCTGTAATAGCGTTTAAAGTCTCATATGAAGATTGAATATCCACAAATTGCCCAGATGAATTCTCTTCCATCATAGTAGGTGTTGGAGAATAATTCATCCCATAATGATCTAATTTCTTTGATATTGCAACAATCTGCGAAGCTAACATAGATA
>NW_018165297.1:20191-20800 GCF_001263595.1 Phalaenopsis equestris
TATAATCGATCTAAGAGATCCCACTAATCCATTATAAAAAGTTTGAATTATTAACCAATTTGATAACGAATGATAAGAGCATTTCCTAAGAAGATCTTTAAATCTATACCAAGCTTCATATATTGACTCCCCATCAATCTGACAGAACGATGTTATGTATTTCTAAGTTTAGCAGTTTTGGATGGAGGGAAATATTTGGATAGAAATTTCTATGAAAGTTCTCCCCAAGTTCTAATAGATCCTGGTGCTAACAAATTTAACCACATCTTAGCCTTATCCCACAGTGAAAGAGGAAAAAGTCTAAGTCTCACAGCATCGTTTGAGACTCTCTCATATTTAAAAGTAGCACACAGTTCTAAAAAACTAGCGAGGTGTAAATTCAGATCGTCATTTGTTGTACCTCCAAATTGATTGTTTTGTACCATTTGGATAATAGCATGTATAAGCTCAAATGAATTAGCAGCTACATCAAGATTTTGGATAGATAAGTGAATTTCATCTGCTGTAGGATTTGCATAATCTCTTAGGGGTCTAGGTTGGTGTTCATTCTCTATTCCTTGATTGTTCAGGTTGTTTTCCATTGTATCAGAATTTCTAGGTTCTCTTCTT
>NW_018165297.1:21674-23617 GCF_001263595.1 Phalaenopsis equestris
ATAGGACCGAATTGGGGATTTTAGTCTGTCACTCTAAAATATCCAATTCTACGCCCGATAATATTATTTCCCTATTTATTTGCACCCAACTTCCAAGGGCTTTGACCTTCATAAATCTTGGATGTAATCTCCACTTTAGTTGTGAAACTCAACATATTTTAACAAATCAATTGGCCAGATTGAAAGTAAATTAAAATCAAAATGAAAAGATCATCACAATTTCTTAAATATTTTCATGGCTTCACCAATTCAAATCACCATTTTACAAATCTCGAGACAAAGAGAAAGATAGAGAAAACAACTTAGATCTCATGGGGAAAATACAACAAAACTCGAAATTCATATATAAAATCAAAGTCATATAAACTACAACAAGTAAATAACTTATCTCTAATTTCTCCCCAAGAAAACTCGTCAAAGTTTCTTTGAATCTCTTCCTTTCTTTACAGCACACAGAATTCCTCTTCGAAGCAGCAAGGAGGAAGAAATCTCTCTTTGCCTCCACTCTTACAATCTCTCGAAGAATTCCTCATAATTTAGACTCTCTACACTTGTTTCACACTTCAATTTTGAGTCTCCCCCCTCTCTATTTTCGTCTGAAATAGTCTTTTAAAGTTGTGGATGAGCTTTCCCAAGAGTTGCCTAAGCATCCCTTCAAAATTTGGCCTTATCCAAAGCTTGATTGAGCATGACCGCCAAGCTCGCCGTTGGCGGCCTCGAGGGAGTCGTCTGCAGACCTTCTTAATGAATTAATTCTGGAGTCTCGGGAAAATCTCACCGTCGGCGGAGTCGATGGCGCCGTCGGCGCCCTAGTTCAATTCTTCACATTTTGGTTCTTTTCACTCCAAATTCGCTCCTTTTTGCATCTTTTTGCTCCAATGACCCTAATTCATCTTTCATGTAACAAAACATCAAAAATACTTTTCTTTAAAGTGCAATATCATTAAAAACTGTATACAATAGGTATAAAAATCTCAACATATTTTCCTTTGGTCACTTAGGTCAAACCTAAATCAAACCTAAGTCAACCCAGTTTAACCCGAGTCAACCTAAATCAAACACACATAACTGGAGCAAGATTAGGCCCAAACTAGCTAACTTATGTCATACCTTAGCTCAATTTTAAGCTAACATAAGCTAGAAAGTTGGCTTGCCTTAGCCCGATCCTGACCCAAGCCTAATTCAAAGCTAAAAATACACATGTTATTTCATATGTTATTTCATATGTTTTTTATATATACATTTTAACATATTATTTCATGTTACATGTATTATCCCATTTCACGTTATCTCATGTGTTATTTCATGTTTCTGAAACAAACAAATATATATATATATATATATATATATATATAACAAAAAAAAGGGAGAGAGATGAGAACTTGTCAATTTTCTCCACATATATGAAAACCATACATTGAATAAAAAAAAACACAAAACTTAGAAAAACTCTAATTCTAAACTTGACAGACAAACGTAGGAATCAAACTATACATTAATGCAAATATTGCACTTCTGATAAACATCTAAAACACAATAAGATAAAGAACAAAAATAGAGCATATGTAGATCCAACATGAACCTTAGGTTAGCTAAGGTTTACACCAAAGTGAGGGTTATACACTTACTCCAAGTTAGTTTGATTATAGAATCCTAAGTTAGTTTAGATACCTAGTTAGTGCTAAGGATTAGGACATACACAACAACGAACCTACCTCTAAGACCAGAGGAAATACCTTAGAGTGAAGCAACACATAGTTATCGATGAAAGTACTTCAGATAGCTTAGAAGCTACAAATCCTCCAAGCTCCAAAGGCTGGTCATAATTAAGGGGTACCAACAATTCTGGGATGACGGAAAGCCATGGGCATATTGACCGAGGACATAATTCTCAAAATCTAGGTTAATATATATATATATATATATATATATATATAATCACA
>NW_018165297.1:23684-27205 GCF_001263595.1 Phalaenopsis equestris
TATATATATATATAGATGTATATATATATATATATATATATATATGTATGTATGTATATATATTATCAAGTTTTTGGTTTCATTTATCATCTAGAAATTCTTTCCTACCTTACTTTATCTTTAGCTTATGGTTTCTGACCATTCATGTTACTCAAATCCAGTATCTCTGATCTATCTTTTGACCTTACCTGATCAATTCAAACTCAACACCAAACCCCTTTCATAAAATCTTCCTTATATCTTTGGTCTTTCTCTTGACACATCATCATCAAACTTTAACTCTCATTCCCCTTTTAAACGTATTTTTTTCAATTGGAACCCCCATTCCAATTTTGAAAGTTTGGTATCTAATAATTTGACTCATCACATTAATTGAGAGTTTTTTAGGGATTACAACTCTAAGGATGTAATTAACTATAAGAGCTTGCCTTTGTAGAGAACGAGACCCCATTATTAAAAGAAATATTATCTTACACTTGTAAGGTAAGGGAAGAATCTTGGTTCTGCGGATTCATAAATCACAATGACTTTCCTCATCTGAATGATTGAATCCATTCTAAGATGATGTATATATCTATCAAGATAGTATATTATTCTTTTAATGTTGTATTTGATCATTTAGATAGAAGTCCTGCAAGAACTATGGTGGAAACCAGACCAACCAAAATAATTCCCCACAAAAGTATTTAAAGAGGTTTCATTATTTTATACAAATTAAATTAAGAAAAGGTTTGATCTTATAATGTGCAAGATTGGGTTAATGACAAAAAAATCAATTGGGGAGATTTTAGAATTGAACTCGAGAAGATTTTTAGGTCGGTGAAAATTTATACTATTGTTGGATCCTAGATTCACTTTTAGAAATGCATGCCTCGAAAGTTGGAGCCGAGTGAAAAGGAGGGAGAGAGAGAAAATGGAGTAGTTAGAGAAATCGAGTATAGAAATAGGGGAAAAAGTTCCTTTATTCATATTCTGACCCCCAATTTATAGGGTTCAATTTGTATATTTATAGAAAGAAACAAATGATTATGGAAACTGCCTTTAATGCAATTAATGTACTAATTTAATATCATATTTTCAGTAAAATTTAAGTGTAATACAATGACTATCAGTTTGTTGATGTGTTTGAGTTTGATCGACCGTAATCACCCATCGTGTGACGATTGTTCCTATCGAGGTAAATTCGTTCGGTTGACTATTTGCAATTGGAGATCCTTAGAAAGAGTTTAGATAGTGCATGTTAGTCAATTGGATTCATCGACATTGCATGTCGACTGACTTGATCAAGCAGTCAGTCTTCATGTGGTTAGTTCAGATCATGCTTCTTTAGCCCGACACTTCGATTGGCTGATCACCATCCTTAGTCATTTGATTGATTTGAGATTCATGCTGGCAGTTTTGGTGCAAACATAATAGTTCTCTGAGCTTTTCTTACTCCTTCATTGTGAAAGCTACGATAAGGACATAGAAACTATTAAACAATGAGTGGCAGTAAAATTATGAAAATTAATTCAATAACCAACTTTCCTTTGGGTTTTGTGCCCAATGAGCCCTATAAATAGAATTATAGGGTTTTCATTACGCTCTTTACTGCCAACTTTCCTTACATAGCTGAGGCATATCATGGTTGACGATACGAATCTCAAACTTTTGGATATAGCAAACTTTCAGATCTATGCCTCTGCAACGAAGAAAAAGGTCATAAAGAAAGAAAAACTATCGATACCTAAACCTGTGTCGGCCGATTAAGTTGACTCATCGGAGGGTCTTGAGGGGAGGACGCCGAAAAAGCCTCGCTAGGGAGCCCCTGTTCTTAGACCTGATACAGGTGCTATTGTTGAGGGGTAGCAAGGCTTGATTTTTTAAGGCATTGAGGGGAGTGAAAAGACGCTAAAGGACAAGACAAACACAAACTTTCCCCAATTGCCACCACGACAAAAAAGTAGGTACCTCCTCATGAGGGAGAGAGGTGCTTTTGAAGGCCCTTTCACTAATGGACAAATTCTTAAGTACATAAGAATTTTCTTTGATCATTGGCAATTTTTAGTAATTTCTTGATATTATCTTAATGCAGTTAAATAGGTCAGATTGAAGGATCACGAGGATGGCGGGCCATCAAAAAAATGCTGTCGAATTGGCTCCCATTGTTGTGATCATGCCAGAAGGGTCATCATCATGCTCCTACCATTGTTCAATGCAGATGGACATCTACTGCTCGATCCTCTGCCTTCACTTGGTCACACTCTTTTGACTTCTCTTGGCTCCTTCAGTGACTACCAGTAACGACAGTACGATTTGTGATATGTTTTCTCTAAATTTACAGAGTGACAAACGAACGTAATTGGACCTTCGATGGGAGGGGTCGGTCCTTTATAGGATGCAGGTGGAGGTTCTGCTGAAGATCTGATGCAAAAATTATCTGCCCACCGGGCAATCATGGATTTAGAGGTGGCGGCCTACAAATGAAACTTATTACTTTGAAAAGTGGGCTCGCGGGTGTGGGGTGTGAGTTGGGGACACTCTGCGAGTTAACATATCTAGGTGAGTTCTAGTGATATGTGACCGCGACTTTATATATGCTTAAAAATTTAAGTATTTAATACTGCTGCTAAAAGATTTAATTCCTCATCAAATGTACCAAAACTTAATAACAGTTATATATTCGATAAATATGGATATAATAAATATTCAATAATTGTAAAGTCACACTTATCAACGCAAGTATATGTATCGCTCAAGTAATATAGGACTCTAATGGAGTCCTAGATATTGGTCCCACGGGGAGTAATGTTAGAACTACGAACTAAAATTTTAGAAAAAAATACTTTAATCGTAACAAAGAAGTTCAGTTTGCTTATCTGTCACTAATATGCAATTGAAATAAATATGTAATTTTAATAACTATGAAATAACTAATTATACTAATGAAGTTTCTAATGTGATATTCAATATATAAGAAAACATCCTTCTCCTTGTCAAGAAATTATAGTGAATGGATAAACTGAATCAGTTCAATTTGTATTATGCCAAATAAGAGCATACCTATTCTTTACCATTTGGTTCAGACATAAAGAACATTGACTAATCCTATGCTTGTTTAATGAATCTGCGACTAGGCTGGAAGGATACCGGCTCTCATTTCGGAGTTCTCACATTCCCCTCGCCTGAGGGCTAACATCTACACTTCAGCACCCAAACGATATGACCGAATTAGGGATTTTAGTATGAAATTGAGGATTTTAGTCTGTCACTCTAAAATCTCCAATTCTACGTCCAATAATTTTATTTTTCTATTTATTTGAACCCAACTTCCAAGGGCTTTGACCTCCCTGAATCTTGGATGTAATCTTCACTTTAGTTGTAAAACTCAACATATTTTAACAAATCAATTGCCCAGATTGGAAGTAAATTAAGATCCAAGTGAAAAGATCATCACAATTTCTTAAATATTTTCATGGCTTCACCAATTCAAATCACCATTTCACAAATCTCGAGACAAGGAGAAAGACAGAGAAAATCTC
>NW_018165297.1:27223-31683 GCF_001263595.1 Phalaenopsis equestris
CACTTTCCCTCCACTCTTACAATCTCTCGAAGAATTTCTCACAATTTTGACACTCTAGTAAATTCTCTATACACTAATGAGACCTCTCTAACCTCCAGGACCTCTCTAATTTTTGGCGAAAATCTTCTTTTAAAGTTGTGGATGAGCCTTCCCAAGAGTTGCCTAAGCATCCCTTCAAAATTAGTCCTCATCCAAAGCCTAGTTGGACATAACCGCCGAGCTTGCCGTCGGCGGCCTCGAGGGCGCCGTCGGCGGACCTTCTTAATGAATTAATTCTGGAGTCTTGGGAAAAACTTACCGTCGGCGAGGTCGATGGCGTCGTCAGCCCCCTAGTTCAAATCTTCATATTTTTGTCATTTTAGCTCCAAATTCCCTCCTTTTTGCGTCTTTTTGCTCCAATGACCTTAATTTATCATTCCTGCAACAAAACATCAAAAATACTTTTCTTTAAAGTACAATATCATTAAAAATAGTATAAAATAGGTATGAAAATCTCAACATATTTTCCTTTGGTCACTATGCTGATTAGGTGAAGCAAATTAGATTAGGTGGAGAGTTGGTCCTCTGAAGGTTAATTCGATAAGGGTATATTCCAACAAAAGCCTTGGAAGTCCCTTTTTATAAAACATATTGTTTATGATATGTAATGATGTTACTTATAATAAAACAACATTTAAATTAATATGAAAGCATGTTTGGTGTGATACTTATCATTTTGCGATGTCTCGTTTCACATGTCTGCCCTATAAATATTGTGAGGGGGTTGCTTTTAACCCTTTGATCGTTCTAATTTCTTTCTCTGTGCCTTCGGTCCTTCTTCTTCTTTCGTCCTCCAATCATCTTTTGCTCCTTGCAATGGCTCTTGCAATGGCTCCCAAGTACTCTCCCAAGTACTCTCTAATTCTATTTGGCTCCATCGCAATTGACGATCATTCATTTTGACAGAGAGCGTTGTGGGGGAGTTGCAAAGAGGCATGTCTTTGATGACAGCATTATTGTTTGAAGAGGTTCATGGTCAGTGCGTGCGACCAACGTTGTGGGTTCAGATTTGATCTTCTATTGAAACCAGTACAAATACGACCTCCTGCCAACCATGTGCACCGAGCATTGGAGCATTTTGAATAAGGACGAGGTCATTCCAACCCATGTGCTACTGAATTTCATTGTTGCGATAGTGAACTTTGCTATTTTTTATTGTTGAAGGGTATCACCTGGTCAATCGACCTATTTAGTCATTTTTATTCATTTAAGGTTAACAAGGAGGTTAAGCCATATTCTTGGCTGGCAAGAAACTCCAACTTCTTGGAGTTGAAAATAAAATAAAGGATTAGAAAAATCAATTTGTGATTGGTTCCTGCTCTAGCAACTGGGGGATTCAGACTAAGCTGTTGAAGCAGGTGGTGCATAGGCCAAAGTCCCTTCCGCAGGAGATGCACATTACCGAGGCAGTGTTGAATGAGTACCTTCTCTCGGTCCTGCAATATACTGATGAGGCAACTGTTACTTGTAAGGTGAAGGTGAAATGACTCAGAGCTGATGGTTTGCCTTGGATGCTGATGAGACTGAGCAGACAAAGATGGCTAAGAAGAAGTTGGAGGATAAGTGATGGCAGCTGAAGCATCCCTTGTTAGCAGGTACAATACCGAAGATACTTGAAGTTCCGCTCTCTGGTATTATGGCCTCTGTGATGGTCAACACTAGTGGTGTCAGGTTCATAACCTCTGTGTCTGGAACTATTGTTATTCAAGGTACAATGATCGAACAATGTCCTATTATCGCTTAAAAATCTATTTCTCCTTTTTTTTGATGCAAGGGAAGGTGATGGGAGGAGACCTGTTTCTGAAGGAACTCCGAGTGAAACCACAATTGCAGCAAACTCTTTTCAAAATCTGACATGTCGATCAACGTGCCATCGATTATAATTTCCCCGTATTTGTTTACGTCGTTGTTAAAAGAGGCGGCCCCATCCCCCGGTTACAAGGGGACGTTGGTTGTAGGTAAGGAAAGGAGCTAGTGAAAGAGATGGCCTCCCCTCCTCCCCCTACGCTGAAAAAGAGTTGGAGGGATTTCGAGTGGAAGAAGTGGCCGCCCCATCTCCCTTTATTCATCTTCTGACCCTCTATTTATATTGACCTATTTGTACATTTATAGAAAGGAGGAAACAATTATGGAAACTATTGTTAATGTAATTAATGCATTAATTTAATATCATATTTGCGTTACAATTTAAGTATAATACAACACTTATCAATTGGTCGACGTGTTTGAGTCGTGTTTGAGTTCGATTGTTGAGTTCGATTGACTGAGGCGACCGGACACGTGACGATCACTCCTACCAAGGTAATACCGATTGGTCAACTGGCTGCGGCCGGACCTCCTTGCAAGGAGTTTAGGTAGTTGAGACAATAAGCGTGGTTCGCCAAATGGATCTCCTGACATTGCATGTCGGACGACTTGATCTAACGACCGGTTGTCAGTGGCTAGTTCAAATCACGTTTCCTTAGCCCGACGCTTTGATTGCCCGACAATCATCCTTGTTCATTTGATCACTTTGAGATTAGTGCTGACAGATTTGGCACGTGCAATTATGAAAGAAAGATAGTTCTAAATTTATTATTGGAAGATGTACAAACATACCACTCAATTTCTATCTATTTACATGTCTAATATCTAAACTTCAATTTTTACATATACCCCACATTATCTATGACTGAAAAGTTATATTTCACTTTTAAAAGTAAAAAATAGTTGTATTTTTTATGTGTTATGAATGACAAGGGACTATTTTGTTACAAGTAGAATTTAGTTTAGATGAGATTCAGTAAATCATGTAAAACTAGATTTATCAAATCCAGAGGTTGTTAAATCCTGAAAACCATTTAATATATTAGTAAGTAAATCTCAAGAAATTGTTCCTTTTATTATGATTTATGTGGTTAAAAGTATTGAAAGAATGCTTCTGCCAAAGACATAAATCGCACACATTAGAATCATACATTCAAAACCAATCATATGAATTCCAAATGTCTTCAAGAGTTAAAAACTTAATATTGCATATTAATGATATAATTATTATGTTTAGTCAAAATTAATTAAAATACGAACAATTTTTAGTGCTTGATATATATACACGTCATATTCCCTAATCATTTGGTAGTCATCTGCTTCGTCAGTTGTAAGTCCCATTTGATATAGGGTTTGAATCTACCAAACAACTGATACTATATGGGGGTGGTACTCAAGTGGTTAGGTGCATGGGTCTAACCCAGACCTAACAGGTTCCGAAACAGGAGTGGTTGACGGTTACACCCATGAACCATCTTTTAATATATATATATATATATATATATATATATATATATATTGATGTGTAGTATTTAAAAAAAATAATTGACTCTTTATAATAAAAAATAGTAATAAAAAATATAGAATAAAAATATATTAAATTATATTTAAATTGTGTTTCAATATAAATAGTAAAATTTAAATCTCACCTAGAACTTAACATCTTTTGATTATATGGTTATAAATTAGCAGCCGGTATTTCACTAATTAAAAAACTGATTCCAAATATAAACCCACTAAGAATAAACAACAACAATATGTTTTAAGAAGCCCACATATATGCACCCATGATTACTTTAAAAAGCCCAAACCGTCTTCTCTTCCCAGATCCTACCCTCGCCGACGTTCCTCCTCCCTCTACAAATATTGACCTATTTGTACATTTATAGAAAGGAGGGAACAATTATGGAAACTGTTGTTAATATAATTAATGGATTAATTTAATATCATAATTGCGTTGCAATTTAAGTATAATACAACACTTATCAATTGGTCGACGTGTTTGAGTTCGATTGACTGAGGCGACAGATCACGTGATGGTCACTCCTACCAAGGTAATGCTGATTCGTCGACTAGTTGCGGTCGGACCTCCTTGCAAGGAGTTTAGGTAGTTGAGACCATAAGCGTGGTTCGCCAATTGGATCCCCTGACATTGCATGCCAGACGACTTGATCTAACGATCAGTTGTCGGATGACTAGTTCAAATTACGTTTCTTTAGCCCGACGCTTTGATTGCCCGACAATCATCCTTGTTCATTTGATCACTTTGAGATTAGTGCTGACAGATTTGGCACGTGCAATTATGAAAGAAAGATAGTTCTAAATTTATTATTGGAAGATGTACAAACATACCACTCAATTTCTATCTATTTACATGTCTAATATCTAAACTTCAATTTTTACATATACCCCACATTATCTATGAATGAAAAGTTGTATTTTTTATGTGTTATGAATGACAAGAGGTTATTTTGTTACAAGTAGAATTTAATTTAGATGAGATTCAGTAAATCATGTAAAACTAGATTTATCAAATCCAGAGGTTGTTAAATCCTGAAAACCATTTAATATATTAGTAAGTAAATCTCAAGAAATTGTTCCTTTTATTATGATTT
>NW_018165297.1:33019-40957 GCF_001263595.1 Phalaenopsis equestris
AAATTAATGGAATTAGTTGATATTATGATTCATAGGAAAATTAATATTTTATGTATTCAAGAAACTAAATGGGCTGGAGAAAATGCTAAGGAGATTGATAATTTAGGTTTGAAACTTTGGTATTCTGGTAAAAGTCGCACTAGAAATGGTGTAGGTGTAATTATAGATAAGAGTTTGAAAGATAATGTTGTAAAAATTAATAGAATTTGTGATAAAATTATTGCTCTTAAGATTATCATTGATACTATGATTTTTAATATTCTAAGTGCTTATGTTCTTCAAGTAGGTTTAGATATATGTTCTAAAGATAAATTCTAAAATGACTTAGAAGACTCAATACAAATGATACCTCTTGAAGAAAGAATTTTTATTGTAGGATTTTTAATTGTAGGAGATTTAAATGGACATGTCAGTAGATTGTTAGATGATTTCAGAATTACTCGTGGTGGCTATAATTTTGAAATAGCTAATGAAGAAGGTAGAGTTATTTTAGATTTTGCTTTAGCATATGATTTTGTTATTACTAATACTTTATTCAAGAAAAGAGATGTGCATCTTATTACTTATAAGAGTGGATTTAATAAAACACAAATTGATTATTTTCTTATGAGAAGAAGAGATCGTCGAGATTGTAAAGATTGTAAGGTCATTCCAAGTGAAGATTTAAATACCCAACATCATTTATTAGTTCTAGATTTTAAGATGAGTTGTAAAAGAAAGAATGCTAAAACTCATCATATGGGAGAACCTAAAAGACAAATAAAATTAATTTTATGAGTAAAATTCAAGATTTTAAAATTTGAGATGTTCATGAAGAAGCAAATGTTATGTAGGATAAAGTGACAAACACTATTAAACAAGTAGCAAAAGATGTGCTTGGATAATTAAAAGAAAAATTTTTATAAATAAAAATTGTTGGTGTTGGAATAGTAGTGTGCAAGAAAAGATAAAATATAAAAAACTATGTTATAAGAATTTTTTTAAGAGATATCCTTAGGAGAGTTCTTGAGAAGAAAGGTGTTGATAACTTATATTCAAGCCATTAAAGATATTGATACTAGAGCTCTTACTTGTGTTCGAACTGAAGGAGGATTGACCAAATATTTTCCTATTTCTGTTGGATTACATCAGAGATCGGCTTTAAGCCCAAATTCTTTTTGTTTTAGTTATGGATGGCCTTACTGGACATTTATAGGAGGATGTACCTTGGTGTATGCTTTTTGCTGGTGATATCCTTCTCGTGGATAAGACGAGAGAAAAACCCAGGAAAAACTTGTACTATGGAGGTCTACATTGGAGTCTAAAGGCCTTCATTTAAGTAGAACTAAAACTGAATATATGGAATGTAATTTTAGTAGTAGCTCTAGTGACAGAAGTGTGACTTTGGGTGATCAAATTATTAAAAGGGGTGAACGATTTAGATATCTTGGGTTTGTTGTTCAAAGCGATGGTGATATTGATGGGGATGTTAATAGTAGAATTCAAGTTGGTTGGTTGAAGTGAAGGAATGCTTCAGGCCCTTTGTGTGATAGAAAAGTACCGCTTAGACTGAAAGAAAAATTTTATAAAACGGTGGTGAGACCTGCAATGCTCTATGGCGCTGAATGTTGTCCTTTAAAAGAGAAGCATAATAATAAGTTTAGTGTTGCTGATATGAGAATGATTAGGTGGATGAGTGACCTTACACTTAGAGACAAAAATGCGAAATGAATATATCCGTGATAGGGTTGGTGTAGCTCCTGTGACGGACAAAATTAGAGAAAATTTGTCTTAGATGGTTTGGTCACTTTAAACTTCAACCATCTGATGATCTGATTAGGAGAGTAGATATTTTAGATTCGACTTATGTTTAGAAAGGCAGTAGAAAGGCAGAGGTAGAAAGGCAGAGGTAGACCTAGGAAGACTTGGGCTTATTGTATAAAAAATGATCTTAATTTACTAGGACTAAATGAAAATATGACACTAAAGAGGACACAGTGGAGAAAATGATTAATGTAGCCAACCCTACGTAGTGGGATTAAGGCTTTGTTGTTGTTGATAGTTTGGGTTAACTTTTTATAATTTATTATCAGAGCTACTCTAGTCTTACTCATATCGTAGGGTATCTAGCACCCATCAATATCCAGCCCTATCTCCATCCAAAAATTTTCTTTCCTACCCTACATCACGCCTACACACCCTTTGACTCCTCTGGTCCTAAAACTGTAGCCATGAGAAATTCACAAAAGGATGTTTAGGAATTTACTATGGAAGAGATGCAGTTAAAATAGAGGTTTGCTTTTGTATAGGGAGACAATCCGGAAGGCTCAACTTGGAGCCACAACAGTGACGTACTAGATTGAAGGAATTGAGTAAATCTCTTACACCATGCGATTTCCATGAATGAAGAATTTCTACATTGAAGGATCAACATGAAATATTTGAGAAATCTCAATTTTGAAATACAGGTGGATTTGCCACATTTTGATGGTCACTTGGATTCAGATGAGATCATTAAGTGACTTTAGACTGCAAATTTTTTCTTTAGTACCAAAAAATTCACCTGACAAAATGGTGAAAATAGCTGCTAACAAATTTAAAAAAATTGCATTATTTGGTGAAAATTTGAAGTATTTATGCCAACATGAGGGAAAAGGCAAGGTCACTATCTGATCTAAGTTGAAATGAAAGATGTAACGCCAATGTCTACCAGCTCACTACAGACCGAGTGTTCACACCCCAGCTTTAAAAGTGGAGAGACAACATCATCTGATGACTACCCCATCTTACAGACAGAGTTTAACCAAAGGGAAAATCTAAGACCACGCTCAAGGAGAAACTGATTTAGAGTGGACAACAGGTGTAGCCCATCCACATTTTCAAATCTATTCCAGCTAGGAAGTGTTTCAAAGTGTAGAGGCAACATCATTAGATGACTGTCACACCTTACAGACAGAGTTTAACTATAGAATCAAGTTGCAGGAGTACACCTAGGGGAAAATCTATGCACCCACCTGGGGAGAAACTGATTCAGAGTGAACAACAGGTGAAGTCAATCCACATTTTCAAATCTATTCCAGCTAGGAATTGTTTAAGTATCATGACTTTGGGACCGAATCATATTGCACAACTAGGAGAATGATCTCTTTTACTGATCGGGAAGCAGTTGAAGAAATAAACAATAATCAAGGAGTAGATGAAGTTTTCAGAATGGATTCTCAACTTCCAAACGATGAAGAAGAGATGCCAACGACTCCAGTTGAACTAAGAGTAGTTGTTCGAGAAGGAAATGAGTTGAGGTAATGGGTGCTCATGCAAAGTATGCGACTGTGGTGCCTCAAACCATTTTTTTGCTGCGATTGAGAGGAGCATCAACAAGACTGCCATTAAAAGTTCAAAAGGCCCATGTGTTCCGGAATCGACACTAGAGGCATGACAACGCCAAACAGGAGAAATTCAGTTTTTTTATATATAGGCTACTTCCTATGTTGCCCCTACTAAGAGAGTTCCAAGATATCAGAATTGAGAAGCTTTCTAGCTACTTCTAGAAGACCATATAGTCATTTGGGCAGTAAAATCAGTTCAGTAATCTACCTACATACATATGATTTGACAAGATGAATGAACAACGTGGGATATTGCTTTAAGATTTTTGGGGAGAAAGAAATTCTTCTATGGGATCCAGTTCTACTAGAGAATTGGAAGATGTCTTTTCGGAGCGTGGCGCATAGACTCTTGGTTGCTTGTCTCCATAGTTGCGTTAGATCATGTTGTGCCACTTATAGGAAACACTGTAGTACTTGCAAAGTTATTCATTATTTTTTTGATTGATTGTAATCTTGATATCACTCCTTTATTTTCTCTTTCAGGTTTGGGATTGGCATTAAATTTTTTTCTTCTTATTTTTGTTGTTAGACTATATGATGCAAACATAATTTATGCTGATTTTCTTAGAACTCTTTTTTGTAAGGGAATCTCATTTCACTTTTTCTCCTATATGTAATTTTGACCAAAATTTTTATGCGCATTTACATATATGACACCCAATTTCTGTGTATTTATATACCTAGCACCTAAACATTATTCCACCCAAAACTTTCATATCACATAAAAATACCACCGCTTTAACTTTTAAAAAGTGAAATATTTTATTTCATATATAATTATGGTGGCATACTTTGAAAAAAATTGAAGTCTAGGTGTTAGATTTGTAAATACATAAGAATTGGTTGGTATGTTTGTAATTTTCCAATTTTTTATTGAAGTTTGGAAAAGCTAACCTAATTGTTGATGTGCACACCTTACTTTTTATTCTAATGTTGTATTAAATTGATAGGACGAAAGATGGATCACCATTTTGGTGGAGGGAATTGGATGATGGTTCCAACACAAAACTCGATTCCGCAAGACCATAGCTCTCTCCAATCGCAGTATTACCAGCAACAACAACATCAATTACAACAAAATCAGTTAAATCAACAACTCCAGCAGCAGCAACAACAACAACAACATGACCACGATGAACTACAATCACTGACTTCTCATTTCCATCTTCTTCATGTAAAGACGGATCACCATTTTGGTGGAGGGAATTGGATGATGGTTCCAACACAAAACTCGATTCCGCAAGACCATAGCTCTCTCCAATCGCAGTATTACCAGCAACAACAACATCAATTACAACAACATCAGTTAAATCAACAACTCCAACAGCAGCAACAACAACAACAACATGACCACGATGAACTACAATCACTGACTTCTCATTTCCATCTTCTTCATGTAAAGACGGATCACCATTTTGGTGGAGGGAATTGGATGATGGTTCCAACACAAAACTCGATTCCGCAAGACCATAGCTCTCTCCAATCGCAGTATTACCAGCAACAACAACATCAATTACAACAACATCAGTTAAATCAACAACTCCAACAGCAGCAACAACAACAACAACATGACCACGATGAACTACAATCACTGACTTCTCATTTCCATCTTCTTCATGTAAGAACTATCTCATATCTAATCACGTTATTTAAACACCAATATTGATCTAAGCAGTCCTGATTAGATTTCTTAATTAACACTTACAACTAAGTATTATAATTAGTCTGATTAATTGAAATAGTTTCTCAGGCTGTTTTCAAAGAATAAAAAATTCCCTACGTCTTTTTTCAGTTTCAGGATACATTAGGGCTGGCAATTTGGCTCGTTGTTCGCAAACAACTCGTGTTCAACTCGTTCGTTAAGCTTAATGAGCCGAACACGAGCAAACATTTGTTCGCTCGTGTTCTACTCGAATTGACTCGAAAAGAAATAAATAAATAAATATACACACACATATAATATATATTCATAAAATTAAATATTATAAATTGTAATTAATTAAAACTTTTTAAAATAAAAAAATATCAAATTTTAAAAAAATTAATCCTATAAATTATAATATATAACAAATTATTAATAAATATTACTTATATAAATATTATATATTTATATAAAATAAGTTATATAATTAATATGATATAATATATAAGTTTAATGAAATCGCGAAGGGCGTTCGACCGACTCTTCTCTTTCCTCTCAAAATAGCGAAAGGCATTTGACTGTAAGAGCTTAGGATTTGTTGTTTGTGTTCGCTGCTCTCCTCCTCTTCCTAGTCATCTCCTTCTCTCAAAATCACAAAAGGGCTTCGGTGGCGAGAGATTAGGGTTTGCTGTTTGTCTTCCTCTTCCTCTTTTGAGTCATCTTCCTCTTCCTCTTCCGAGCCATCTCCTCTAATTTCGAGCCGAACTCAAGTCGAACTCGAGCTGGAAATATTATTCGAGCCAAATACGAACACACCGTTCACAAGCCATTTTGAACACGAGCCAATATCGAACGAGCCGAACACTAGTCGACCTTGAGCTCGCTCGGCCTCGGCTCTTTTACAGCCCTAGATACAATCCATTTTTTTTCCAAAAAAATAAATAAAAACATGATTGCTTAACATTTTTTCTTACTTGTGCCTCTATTTTTTAATAATAAAAATAAAATAAGTATTTAAGTGAATTCAAATATTTTATAAAGTGTGCAAGCCGTTCATGCCACATTTATAGATAGTTGTCAAAAGTAAATTTTGTTAAGCGGTGCCCTCAAAATAGGCAAACATGGGAGTATCTCATTTGCATTTGATTTTAAATTTATTTCTTTGGGTTTCAACAAGCTTAATCAACTTTTTACACATGGTGATCATATATATATATATATATATATATACATCGGCCAACTAATCATTATCAAAAGGGCTTAATATCAACAATTTTTTATAACATACTTGTATATTTTATAGATCACATGCAAGTGGTTATATATATTTTATAATTAATATGACTGATATTATTTATATATCAAAATATAATTTGTAGGACTAATATTTATTGCCATTAACAAAAAAATATGTTGATTTTTATTTTTGTTAAAGGTGCTCTCAAAATATGCCAGCATGGTAATATCTCAGTTCTTTTATTCCTTTTGGTTTCATTGAGTCTTGTTCGATATTAACACGGTGATTGTATGTATGTATGTGTATGTATATATATATATATATATATATATAATTGATTTACTATGACACCCTAAAATAGTAAAAGATAAACTCTAATTTTATGAAAATCAATAGTTTTTTTGAGTCATCAGCCAAACTGGCCATTATCAATAGAATTAATACCAACAATTTTTTTTTTATCAAACGTGCTATACATTACAAGTAGTAGATGCATATTATAATCAATATGAATGACATTATTTATTTATCAAAATACAATCTGAAGGAATAATATTTATTGTATTTAATAGAAATATTACGAGTGAAATTAAATATTCTAACTTCAAGAATCAATTCAAGGTATAAGACATTTTGCTTTCATTATTGTAAGGCAAAATTATCCATACAGTTTGTTATTTCATTATGAATGTAAAAAGAAAATCTTCTGACATATCTATAACACATGATAAAATATCAAACGTGGGATTGACATTATGCTTTAATTATTTTAAAGCAAAATTATCCATACAGCTTGTTATTTCATTATGAATGTAAAAAGAAAATCTTCTGACATATCTATAACAGATAATAAAATATCAAATGTGGGATTGACAACTTACACAAAATTAGGAATCTAATATAAACATCAATGCCAACACCTCTAACAAAAATATGATTGCAATTACAAAATTGATGCATTGGGTGCAAGTTTTCTTGTTTAAATCAATGTGATGTTGCGGAGTCAAACAAAATTATTTTGGTTGTTTAAAAATAGAAATTATACATATCATCACATAAAGAATTTTGCTAGTCTCTTGATGTATCATGGTAGATACTTGAGGTGTTATGCAAGGTATCGTTGATAATAGTGCAAAATATTTACAAAATAATGTTAAGATAAGTCGTACTTACTAACTATTTAATAAATTTAAAAGTAATAAAAAATTAATTGTTATGTATATATACATATTATCATTCAATAATGAGCTAAAAACGAACAATAAAATTTTTTTTTGATGTTTAGGTCAATTAAGAATTATGTTTAAAATATATGTTTATGATGTACACATTTATTTAGGGATTGTTTGGGATCACTATTATTTTTTATTTTTTGTTTTTATCTTTGCTTTTTTGAAAACCATGTTTGTTTTACTGTATTTTGTACATGTTTTTTTAATGTTTTTAAAAATATTTAAAACATATAAAAGTTGTTTTAAGTATTTTTAAAGAATAACTAATTATGTTATATCATGTCAAACATATTTTGTTTCAAATAAAAAAATAAACAAAATGAAAAAAAAATCAAAAGTGATTTGAAATGGTCTCTTAAGAAATAAATCAAACTCGAGTTTCTTGATGTGTCAAACATAGGTATTTGCAAATGAATTTTTTAGACAATCATAATAAATTGTCATGTAGAATGTATACTATTT
>NW_018165297.1:41057-76916 GCF_001263595.1 Phalaenopsis equestris
GTAACTTCTCAGAGTCATTAGCCATGCATGAAAAGGTGTATTCAATTTTAAAAATATGGTTAGTAATTAGTGATGGTGATATTTTTGATGTGGTGTTAAAAATTTGATTGATATGCATGTAAATATGAATGTTTAGGTGTTAGATATGTAAATGCATAAAAATTTGGCGGTATGTTGTGTAAATGCCCCTTCTTTTTTCTGGGAGAACAAACCAAGAAATTTATTTGTATAATTAGCTCATTAAGAAATTGAAACAATCTAAGTATCTAAGATGCTTTAGTAAATAACATTAGTAGATTTTTAGTTATTATACATTTAACTATATTATAATCTCATTTAAACATGTGTATGAAAACATTATATAAAAATGACTATTTTATTTCTTAAAAAATATGAAGTAATTGTGTTATATTAAATTGTAGAATATTCTTGATAAAGTTATCATTCCCCTGATGATTATAGTAGTATAAGTAAGTCTACTAACAAAAAATAAATTTAACTGCATGTACCATAATAATTTATTTATACTTGCTACACTTTTTTGTTAAACCTTTAATTTCACTGGTAATTCGAAATATTATAAGAAATCTGTTATAGTCCATATTAAGGCTTAACTTTTAGCATCTCACCAAGTTCATAAGCTCTGCTTGGTTCAGACTAATTGTTTCAGACTAATAAGTTCAGATTAATATGTTTTTGAAATTGCAGTTACAAATTTATCAAAAATATTATAGGAGTTTATGGTTTTGTTATGCATGTTTCTAAATAGTTTTAGGAAATAATTATTGTTTGCTGCATAAGGTGACAGTTTTGGCTCTTTAGTTATTATTTATCTTTTTAAGTCATCCTCTGATAAGGATAGTTTGCAGCTTTGGTGCTGCTTGGGATCATTTTTATTTTTGTCTTTTTATTTTAAAACAGTGCATTTACGTACATGCCACTAAATTCTTATATATTCACATATCTAGCATCTAGACTTTTACATTTATACCATCAAAATCTTTCACATCACGTGAAAAATATCTCTATTTTGACTTTGTAAAATCTGAAATACACCTTTTCATGTAATAGGTAAGGTGACATATATATGTAAAAATTGAAGTTTAAGTGTTAGATATTTGGGATCCCTTTTATTTTTTTATTTTGTTTTGTTTATGTTTTGATTTGAAACAACACATGTTTGGTTTTTTTATTAAAGCATAGTTGCTTTATAAACATTGAAAAACACAAAAATTATTTTGAGTGTTCTCAAAAACATGTTAATTTGTTTTTATAAATAAAAAATAAAATCATATAAAAAACACGCTAAATAAATATATTTTTAAAAACAAAAGAAAAAACAAAATAAAAACAAAAAATAAGATTGATCCCAAATAAGCTCTTAATATTTATCTTTATACTTCTATTCAAGATTTTCTAATGTAGTTCATATATACATTTTTAGTTGGCTGAAAGCATGGCTGAAGCAGTTGAAAGTGGAACTACAGATCAGTACTCAGAAGCTTTGGTACTCTCTCTCTCTCTCTCTCTCTCTCTCTCTCTCTCTCTCTCTCTCTCTCTCTCTCTCTCTCTCTCTCTCTCTCTCTCTCTCTCTCTCTCTCTCTCTCTCTCTCTCTCTCTCTCTCTCTCACTCACACACTCGCGCACGCGCACCCGCACGCACGCACAAACACATGCATACACATTTGTATCTACAATGCACGTGCATAGGGGAATTATTATTATTAAGAAGATTGCAAAAATTCCATTGGTTAACGAACTAAGAGAAGAGGTTCAAGGTTCAATTGTTCAACTGTGGTTGAACTGAATGTTGAATTGGATGACATGATAAATATTAACATTATTTTAATATAATTTAAGTAATCTATTTATATATAATAATATTATTTTTATTGATTCAATAAACAATATTTTAATATAAGACAGTTTACTTTTGGATTGAGTAATATTTCAATCAAAATTTTGGGACATGGTATTTTCTCCATTTTAATTTTAAATATCTTATTTTTATTCATCAAATCAAAATCAAAAGACTAAAATTAGACAATATTAGAATTGATTGGTTCTTAAAAAATCGGACGATTTGCCAATTCAACCCTAGATCTGACCAGATCGATCCTAGTTATGTGCAAAAACGGTTTTAAGCTTGAATTGAATTGGTTAAATAACCGGTTCACGGTCGAATCGACTGGTCCAATCAAATTTTTAAAGTTGTAGTTATTATGCTAACCCAAGCGCTAAAACAAGTTTTGCAGCAACCTTATTAGATAATTGATTTGTTTGGTTATTTTTTTTTCCCTTTTAGCTACTTGGTTTAAATGACTTTATTCATCTTTTGTATCTTTCTGAGATAAGAATATTTTATTTCCATTCTTCTTTTCTGATTATGATTTTTCTAAGTCGGTTTCTAACTTGGTTGCATTTGATTTTTTTCCCAAGGACAATGAATTGAACAACAATTTTGAGAAGTGTCAACAATTGCTGAACGCCATCTCAGCTTCTTTTACCACAAAAACTATGGTAAGTACAAAAGGTTGTATTTCATTCTTGCACAGGGAGAAATTTGAGAAAAGTAATTGTATGTATGTATGTATGTATGTATCTATATATATATATATATATATATATATATATATATAGATATAGATATAGATATATGCTTGCTGAATGAATGATTAAAATGTTTCCCTATCTATTTGTGGTGATGCTATTTATAAAAGTATCAAATTAACATAACTCTTTTAATATATGATGAAATAACATCTAAACATGTGGATGACGGGGTAGTTTTGAGCCCATTTTAATATGTTTTTGAATTAATTTGATATTTTTATAGACTGTGAGAATAAAGTGCCTCTCTACAAAGAGTTGATGGACTATTTTGACATTCTTCTCAGTCCTTATCTATCTGTGATGGTGCCATCTTTGAAAGTACCAAATTAGCTTCTTAACTTTTTTAATATTAGGCAACATTTATTCTAAACATTCAGATGGTGGGATTGTTTTAGCTTGCTTTAAAATAGGCCTATTTTAAAATAGCCTGGAGATTAATTTGATATTTTTATAGGCTCCTGGACTAAAAGCTGTCTGCAAAGAATTGGTAGATCATTTAGACAGTCTCTTAATTTACATAGTACACATTTTTATTGTCACATCATAGATATCGGTGATATTAACATTTCTAAAATGGACGGCGCCTTATTATGTATTTATTTTGTTATAATTGTGACTTGAAACTGTTATATAAATAACCATTAAAGTTTTAGTATTAAATTTATAAATACATTATGTACTCCCATCTTTTTTGTGGACAGACAGTTGAAGGACTGAAACGTAAATTTGAGGAGGCTGTGCAGCTTCTCGATCAAAAATTGTATGTATTATTTGCCATACAGTTTGCAAAATTATATTATTTGCTAAACCGTTGATGTTGGTTTTTTTTGCAGGGAATTGACTGCCAAATATAGAAGATGTATTGATGCAGATCTTAACATGTAGTCCTGTAGGTACTTTTATATGATTTTTTTTTTTTTTTTTTTTTTTTATTTCCCGCTGAAATTTTCACATGAGGTCAAACCCAATAAAGTGAATAATTGGAGCTAGGTAAAGTACATTTTTTTGGGTTTCTTGCTAACACTATAAGATGTGAAAATGAGCTAGACATCATCAGAGCTATTCAGAAGATCATGTTACCTAAAAATGTAAAATAATTAGAAAAACACACTAGGCAAATAATCAGACTAAGCTAGTTTATCTCCACACTTCGAAAGAAATGTTTGCATTTCATCAAGATTTTAAGAATGAAAAAATTTCAAGTGGAGTAAAGAATATGAAAAAATATCTTTCGAAGCCTAAATTTGCTTAACCTTGCCTCCTTTATTACCGAGTCACCAATTATAAGAAAAAAAATATTATTATATTTAGACATTAGAGAAGAAGTTGTTAGCTATATTCTTAGTTGGCATAATGGAAACAAGCAATGACATTTCTATTATGTAAGTAAGATACTTCATTGAGCTAAACTTTGTTATGTAATCATAGAGAAACTTATATTCCCCTTCATAGTCATAGCTTGGTAGTTATAAACATATTTATAAGCCAATTTTTATACAATTTATTGTTAACCACTCTCTAAAGTTAGTCCTAGCCAAGCTAGATCATTCAAGTTGACTGCCTAAATAGTCAGTGGAGCTCAATGAATTTCAAGTCTTTTACAAGCCCAAAATTATAATCAAAGCCCAATCACTGGAAAACTTTATTACCAAATTCATATTTGGGAGTACAGAAAAAGTCACCACCAAGGATAAATTATTATGGACATTATATGTTAAAGGATCTTCAAGCAAATGACTAGGAGTTTGCATAGTTCTCAAAATCCCAATCAACGCTACTTTGATCAAAATTAATTTTCAATTACTAAAAATCAAGTTTAGTATGAAGCATTAATTATCAACTTAAGATTTAATATTGGGTAAAATGCCAAACATTTACAAGCATAATTAAACGCTTAATTAATTATCAATTTGCATGTGTACAGAGTAAAAAATGAAATTGCAAGAAAAACTAAGTGGCTTGCCTGCTCTTTAAAGCTAGAAATTCAAAGAGACGACCAACATTAGAGCATGCTTATCCCACTATTGATGAAGTAGAAATCATTTAGATGTCCCTTCCAGTAGAGCCAAGCTGGGTACACCCATTTATTGAGTATTTAAATGTAGGGACTAGCTCTTTAAATGTCAAAAGTCTAAGTTGATAAAAAATCAAAGAAAAAATGTTTTGATCAATTGTAATTTATGAATAAACTCAGAAACTCCATCATATTTTAGATGTATTTGTAAAAATAAAGTTGCTCATATTATAGAAGAATCAATTTAGGTGGTTGTAATGGTCAGTCCTTTTAACTTAAATAAAATCTCTCTATTTAATAGGAAATAAAGTCACTGAATACTTGTAATGTAGATTGATTAACAATTGAACTATATATGATATAATTCACCAATAAATTTGATTATGTTGAATATGGCTTATCACACACACACACAAAAATTAAAGTAATGCTTAGTTAAATAATTTGCTTTAGTTGTAGAATTTAACATATTAGTTTATTCAATTCATTTTGTATAATATAATTTATAGAATTTTTCATTAAACTAGGATTACTTTGCTAACATGGGTAATTAAAATACAGATTGAAATATGTTGTGCTATATGATTCAAAATCAAATGTTCTAATTAATTATAGAATTTTACATACTAATTTTTCCTTAGTTAATAAAAGTTTAATTTGATAAGTGACTATGTGCTATTCATCCAAACATTCTTAACACTTTATACAATAACTTTAGTACTCAATCATAAAATAAATTTTCTTAGACCTTAACCTTGTTATGGAATTTTTGTTGCACTTGATCTTTTAGGCTTAACAACTTCACTCAAGTCGTAAAATTACTTCATTGTACTTGATACTTAACTTTAAATTTAATTTCTTCTCAAGTGACTTAGCTCACTATTTTACTAAACTTACGGATACTTCATAGCAAAGACCAAAGTATTTATATTCATCAAAATTATAGCAATAATCTTAACCACATAGAGTAATAATCTCTCTAGTTCATTGATAAGGCTTTTTGTGCAAAATATGCATATATATATATATATATATTGAAGTTAAGGTATTAGATATTTAAATATATAAAAATTGAGTGTTGTGTTTATAAATCCTTATTTGTTAAATTGATTGCGCACTACTGCAAGTGTAGTCACCATGATTATGTGTTATTGCATAAGATGGGAATGGAAGGTGAACGCATAATTTTTAATCCAATTGAAATGAAGTAGTCACTAAAGAAAGTATATTAAATTAATAAAATTAAATTTATCTTATTTCATTGCTCAATTTATAACTTCCACATGTAGCTGGTCTACACTTTTTACTTCACATTATTGGACTTATCATCCGCGCATGAGACACCTTTGCCTAAGCATAGGACATGTTTGAAGTCCTTTTTTTCCTTCGGTTTGGTTCGATCGCCAATGTACACTACCTTCTCCCACAAGTAGAGCTGCACGATAGGTTTCTTCCTCCCTTTGCTCGATAGGTTTCTTTAGTTTTAGAGAGCCGCCTTATTCCTCTTCATGTGAAACGTTTTCCCTACTCACACAACAACAATGCACGTAGGGCTTCAGTTTGATGTGAATGTCGGATGTGATTTCTTTCCTTCTTTGGTTAGGGGTTGAGAGACATTTCATCTGCTTCCTTCTTCCTTTTCTTCTTCACGCGGTAAGTTCTTCTCTATCTCTGTCTTTTGCTCATTTTTTGTTTTGTCGTTATTCCTTGTTATTTCTTCCCTTAGTTTCAAATGAGCTATACTTAAGAAAAAAATTGTTGAGGTGAAGATTGATTCAAACCAACACAGATATCATGATTTCATTTATTTTATTTTATTTATCAGCTATTAAAATCTCCTAAATTTTTTTCTTCAAAATTTGCATATCTTTATTTTATTTATCATTGTTATTATTTATTATAAATTTCTTAAATTTTATGTTACAATTTTGAATCAATATAATATTCACATTACGTCTATATCAAATTTGTTACGATTTAGTCAGAGATTTAAAATTAATCAAGACAAGAACAAACGATTGATGGTGAAAATTAAATTTTTTTATAACTAATAATTTATAATCCAATTGAAATGGAGTCATTGAAAAATTAAATTTATCTTATTTGACCGCTCAGCTTGGTTTTCCACATGCGGTCTGTTCTTCGAAAAATTATTTCATACGGACAACGCATGTAGAGATGCATGCGGCGTACCATCTCCACCGTCGGTCATCACAAAGATGCATTTCAGTGAACTTCACTTTCAATTTATTTTTTTTTAAAAAAATTTTGATTGCAGTGATCAACGGTGGAGATCGGACACCGCATGCAAAGATGCATGCGGTGTCCGTATGGAATAATTTTTTATGTTCTTCCCACGGTTCAACTTATTACCTGTAAGACACTCCTCTTAGCACAGGACATGCTCAACCCTTTTTTCTCCTTCAGTTAAATTGCATGCAGATGCTCCTTTCTTTCGCGAGGACATAGGGCTTTTGTTAGGGATGTGCATGCGAGAAACGATTTATCTCCTTCAGCTAGGATTTGACAGCCCTTTCTTTTGTTTACTCATTCCTCTTCTTTGCACAATAACTTCTTTTCTGTCTTTTGCTTGCATTCTATTATGTTGTTCTCACCCTTAATTTCTTCCCTTTCATTCGAATGAGCGATACCTGAGAATAAATTGTTGAGGTGATAATTGATTTGAACCAACTCATACCCAATTTCATTTTATTTTCTTTTCTTTTTTCAATTATTACAGATAAGGAAGCAACTCTCCTTGCTAGGAAATTACTCATGAAGAATAGAAAATGTTTAAATTGTGGTGTGGTTATTTAAATATTACATTATGTAAAATGTTTAATATAATCCCCACAGTTTTTAAATAAGAGTCAAGGTAGCCCCTCCTTCAAAAATAAAAAAGTTGAGGTTACTAGATGTTAAAAATGAGAGTATATTAAGAATATGTATTTTGAAATTTTTATAAAATTTAATGTCTTATGTTGCAATCTTCATTGTGTACAATAACTACATATTGAGATTGTATAGGTGGTGGGTGAAGTAATTTTTTTGTACTAAATAATTCTATTTGAATTTCTATATCTTGATTTTATTGTAACAAAAATACATTGATTTTAATTATTTTAATTTTAAAATATTTAAATTTAAATTTAGTAAAATTAAAATTTTTATTGTTATTATTTTCACTTCATTTCTGCTTCTATCTCATTCTTGAGCTTGTTAAGCTGCTCTCTTTCTCTCTATCTCTCTCTATGCTGTGTTAGAGGGGGCATAAAGTTTTTGAACGGTGACTTTGTTGTTGGACTCTCCTTACTTGACCCAAAATGTAAGTTTAGATTTTTCTAATTAATTTTTAAGTTTGATTTGGGTCAAGAATTCCAACCTATTTTAATTTTTTTTATTGGGTTCGTGTTGACCCATTAACATAAACTTGAAAAGTCAACAGTAATCTGACTTAAAATTGAGTTGTCAACATAAAATTCACCCTTAAGTTGGCAAAAAAATTAACCTGAATAGCCATCATGCATATGTTAGACGAGTTAAATAGGTTGAGTTCAAGTCAATCTAATTGAAATGTGTTGAATTTTTAGACTTAAATTTGTCTCGCACACCCAATTTGACTCAAATTTTGTATGAGAAACCAAATTGACACCCATCATTGATGGATATTTTTCTATAAATTACATGGAATTTTAAGTTCATATGCTCTATATTAAGGTGGCCTATCAAAGAATATCATAACACTAATTATTATATTTTTTATTTTTCCATTTTTATCTTATCCCATTAGATTATTATTCATTTCAAGTCATGATACATGTTCTTTTTTATATTAATGTGGATGCAAATTTTATAAATATTGTACAGGGTCATTAATAAAAATAATATTTTATTCCAAAGCATCCTTACTCCTTATTCGAATGGATGATTTATGAAAAATTTTTAAGTAAGTTTTTACTAAACTAATATTAATAATATCCAAATAGATATCGTATAATTCATATAAAGTCAAATTTATCATAGCATTTCTAATAAATATAGATTTTAGGGATTGATGTGAGAAAATTGTGTCATGTAAGGGTTTTGTACCCCATATTTTTTCTTTTTAATAGTATGATTATTCGAACATAAAATTTTAGATTTCTCAATTTATTTTTAATCAATGTGCTTGGTCGTGGGAGCGCTCTCAAATATTTCTACTTTGGTAGGTCCATCTATTGTATGCCAAAATCAAATCAATATGTTAAGTCAACTTTCAATCATAAAGACGCGATCCCACCACCAAGTAATTACTAGTAAATTATATGATCAGATTTTGGAATTTTTTATTTGACTTCAGTGACAAATTGAGCTAAATTTACTAGTAAATTATATAAGCATTGAAAGAAAAATAAACTAATCAAACTTTCCCTCTCTCTAACTTTGTCAGTTTTCTTCGCCCTCCATTTTTGCTCTTTCTCTCACTAACCCTATCTGAGGTATGTCATTTTTTTATGAAATTTGAACTTCTTCTTCAACTTTCGTAATCAAAACCCTCTCAATTTTTGATAAGTTTCCATGCTTTTCTTGATCAAGCAATTGAAGTTGTTGACTTCATTTTTGGTCACATGGGACTTATACGGACATCACCTCTTAGTTCGACACAACAAAATTTGATAAAGAGCAACTTGCCCAGTTTTTGACTTGGCATAGTCACGCCAAGCTTGGGTGTGACCACGACCGAAAGTTCCTAGGCGTGGTCATGCCTAGCCCAGGCGTGACCATGCCAGGAAGTTTCTCAGTGTGGTCAAGCCCACCCTCGGCATGACCACTCTCAGTTGACATGCCATCGATTTGTGGCCTTCGTCCACGAATCAGGCCATGAACAGTTGCTCCGCTTTGCCAGCGGCGATCCGTGGCTCACTAACCATTCAATTGATCCCTGTCGTCAGTGTGTCACCCAATCAACGGCTTCAAAAGGTTCCATCATCGCCTCCCAGCCTATAAATAGGCAACAGTTGCTCTCATAATAGGACACACACAGACAATAGAGGGGCCCCACTACTCCGAGAAAGAAGTGGGAAGAAGTCTCCGATAAGTCTCCTCCTCCTCCTCTCCGATCAGCCTCCTCCTCCTCAGTGTGGTCAGGCCAACCCTCGATATGACCACTCCCAATTGATATGCCATCAATTTGTGGCCTTCGTCCACGGATTAGGCCACAAAAAGTTGCTCCGCTTTGCCGGCGGTGATCCATGGCTCACTAACAATTCAATTGATCCCTGTTGTCGGTGTGTCACCCAATCAACGACTTTGGAGGGCTCCATCACCGCCTTCCCAGTTTATAAATAGGCAACAGTTGCTCTCAGAATAAAACACACACAAATGATAGAGGGGCCCCACTACTCCGAGAAACAAGTGGGAAGAAGTCCCCGACAAGCCTCCTCCTCCTCCTCCTCTCCTGTAACCCCCCCCCCCCCACCCCCCCCACCCCTCCTCTCTCCTCTCTAAGTTTAGTTAAGCTTGGTCAACTCAATAGCCTTGGATTAAGCTTGGGTTTGGGCTCAACTTAGGTCGACCCAAATCCCAGCCTAACCTTAACTCACTTAGCTAAACTAAAACCAAGTCAAAACCCTAGGACTCACTCAACCCTAACCCATACCCTAGACCTGATCTAACCCAGTTCTAGCCCAAACTAAACACATGACTTAACCCAAGCTTAGCACAAACCCTAAACCAAACCCTACCATCCCAGGTTTAACTCAAACCTTAAGCTAACTCAGGTTTAACACAAATCAAATTTGACCTAAACTCTAACCCAACCCAAGTCTAGCCGAAACCTTAGACCTGACCAAACCCGAGTTTATCCCAAGTCCTATACCAAAACAAAGGCCTGACCCAACTCACGTCTAACCTGAACCTTAACCTAACTCAGGTCTAACCAAAATCAAACTTGACCCAACCTAGGTTTAGCCCAAACCCTAAACTGAACCCAAGACCTGACCTAACCCAATTCTAACCCGAACATTAAACTAACACAGGTCTAACCCAAATCAGATCTGACCAAAAACCTAACCTAACCCAGGTCTGACCCAAGCCAGACCTAACCTGCATCTTAACCTAACCCAGGTCTAAGTTAACCCAGACTTGACTCAAGCCCTCAGGTAAATCCTAAACCTAAACTAAAACCTAGCTCAAACCAAACCAAACTCGGGTCAACCTAGCTCAACATGAATCAAACCCAAACCAAATTTAAGCCAACCTGGGTCAACTTAGCTTATCATGGGTCAAACACAATCCAAACCTAACCCAACCAGGTTCAAATCCAAATCAAACCTAACCCATCCCATGTCAAAAAAGTTCAACCCGGGTCAAACCCAAGCCAAACCTAACTCAACCCAGGTCAATCCAACTTAACCTAGGTTAAACCCAAATCAAATCCAAGCTAACCCATGTCAACCCAGGTCAACCTAAATAAAAAACAACATACCTCGAGTCAATTTAAGCCCAACCCATACCCAAATTAGCTAACTTATATCATACCTTAGCTCAATCTTGAG
Organism: Phalaenopsis equestris; assembly: GCF_001263595.1. Lineage (NCBI taxonomy): Eukaryota > Viridiplantae > Streptophyta > Magnoliopsida > Asparagales > Orchidaceae > Phalaenopsis > Phalaenopsis equestris. The sequence goes on from NW_018165297.1 coordinate 52,221, forward strand.
CTAACATAAGCTGGAAAGTTAGCTTGCATTAGCCCGATCTAGACCCAACTCTAATTCAAAGCTAAAAATACACAACATGTTGTTTCATAAGTTATCTCATGTTCCATATGTTATTTCATATGTTTTTTCCATATGTTTTTTCATATATTATTTCATGTTTCATATGTTATCCCATTTCACATCATCTCATGTGTTATTTCATGTTTATGAACCAACCAAACATATATATATATATATATATATATATAAAGAAAATAAGGATTAGAACTTCTTAGTTTCTCCACAAATATCAAAAACCAAAACTTAAACAAAACAAACCACAAAACTTAGAAAAACTATGATTTCTCAACATGACTGAAAAACCTAGGAATAAAATAAGAGATTAATGTAAAAATTGAACTTCAAATAAACATCTAAAACACAACAACATAAAGAATAAGAACAGAACATATGTAGATCCACATAAATCTTAGGTTAGCTGACATAAACACAAAACTGAGGTTTATGTGGATCTACATATGTTAGAAAACTAGGCTAGTTTAGGTACGTAAGTTAGTGCTAAGGACTATGACATGCACATCAACAAACCTACCCCTAGGAATAGAGGGAATAACTTAGAGTGAAGTAACTCATAGTTACTGCTGAAGGTATTTCAGACTGCTTAAAAGCTAAAAACCCTCCATGCTCAGGCATTCAAAGAGGATTCTTGGTTATGATTTGGTTATAAGGCTGGTCATAGTCAATAAATAAAAACATTTTTGGGACAACAGAAAGTCATATGCCTTTTAACCAGAGACATTATTCTCAAAATCTAGGTTAATCTACCCATAGATTTATTTATAAGTTCAAGGTTTCATTAATCATCTAGAAATCATTTTCTACCTGACTTTATCCTTCGCTTAAGGTTTATTACCATTATTGTTATTCAAATCGAGTATTCCTAATTTATCTTTTGACCTTACCTAATTAATTCAAAATCAACACTAAACCCCTATCATCAAATTTTTCTTATGTCTCATTCCCCTTTTAAACGTAATTCTTCCAATTTGAACCCCCATTCCAATTTTAAAAGTCTGATATCTGATAATTTAACTCATCACATTATGCAAGAGTTTTCTTTAGGGCTCATAGCTCTAAAGACATTATTAACTACAAGAGCTTGCCTTTGTAGAGAATGAGAGCCCATAATTAAAATAAACATTATCTTACACGCGTAAGGTAAGGAAAGAATCCTAGTTCTGCAGATTCATAAATCCTAATGACATTCCTCATCTGAATGATTGAATCCATTCTAAGATAATGTTTCTATCTTTTGAGATAGTATATAATTCTTCGAATGTCATATTTGATCATTTAGATAAAAGTGTTTTGAAAACTATGATGGAAACCAAACTAACCAAAACAATTCCCCACAAAAGTATTTAAAGAGGTTTCATTTTTTTATATATTTTAAATATTATAAAAGGTTTGATCTTTGGATGGGCATAATTGGGCTGATGACAAAAGTAATCAATGGGAGTGATTTTAGTTTTGAACTCGAGATGCTGTTCAAGTCAGTGAAAATTTATACTATTATTGGATCCTAGATTGTCTTTTAGAAAAGCATGCCTTGAGAGTTGGAGCCAAGGGAAGAAGAGGGAAAGACAGAGAGAGAAAGCAGAGCAACTAGTGAATTCAGGTATAAAAATTGAAGGAAAAAGCCCCTTTATTTATATTTTCACCCCTTATTGATAGGGTCATATTTGTACATTTACAGATAGAAGGGAACAATTATGGAAACTGCCTTTAATGCAATTAGTGCACTAATTTAATAGTAGATCTGCATTACAATTTAAGTGTAATACAATGGATATCAGTGGATCGACGTGTTTGAGTTCGATTGACTGACACAACCAGTCGTATGACGATCACTCCTACTGAGGTAAAGATGGTCAATCAGCTAGTTGCTATCAGAGGTCCTTGCAAGGAGTTTAGATATTGCATGTCAGCTGATTTGATTCATCTACATTACATGTCAGACGACTTGATCAACTGGTCAGTCATCAGATGGCTAGTTTAGATCATGCTCCTTTAGCTCGGTGCTTCGATTGTTTGACCTTTATCCTTGGCCATTTGATCACTTTGAGATTCATGTTGACAATTTTGGTGCAAACATATTAGTTCTCTAAGTTTGCTACTCCTTGATTGTGAAAGTTATGATAAGGAAAGGAAACTATTAAACAATGAGTGGCACCAAAAATGAGAAAATTAATTAAATAACTAACTTTTCTTTGGGTTTTATGCCTAGTGAACCCTATAAGTAAGATCATATGGTTGACATTACGTTCATTACTGCCAACTTTCCTCACATAGTTGAGGCATAACACGGTTGATGATATGAGCCGAGACGATGTGGATCCTAAACGTTTGGCTATGGCATGCTTTTAGATCCATGCCTCCGTAAAAAAAGAAAAAGGTCATAAAGAAAGAAAAATGGTCGAGACATAAACCTATGTCGGCCGATCAAGTCAGCTCGTCTAAGGGTCATAGGGGCGGGTGCCGAAAAAGCCTCGCTAGGGAGCCCAAGCTCTTAGGCCTGACACAAGCTCTATTGTTGAGGGCTAGCAGGGCCTGATTGTCGAAGGCATCAAGGTCGGTGAAAAGAGGCCGAAGGACACGCTAGACACCAACTTTCTCCAGTCACCACCATAGAAAAAAAAGAGGTACCCCATCACGAGGGAAAGACGCACTTTTGAAGGCCCTTTCTACAATAGATAGATTTTTAAATACATAAGAATTTTTTTTGTTCGTTGGTAGTTTTTAGTAATTTCTTGACATTATCTTAATGCAGACAAATTAATCAGAGGAGAGGATTGTGAGGGTGGTGGACCAACAAAAGATGCTGTTGAGTCCACTCCCATTGTTGTGATCGAGCCAGAAAGTGTGATCACCACGCTCCCACCATTGGTCAATGCATGGGGACATCGACCGCTCGATCCTCTGCCTACAGCTGGTCCCACTCTTTTGACCTCTCTTAGCCTCTTTAGTGGTTCCCAGTAGGGGCAGTTCGATTGGTGATATATGTTGACCTCATTTTTGGTGAGGTCAAAATTCTTCTCATAGAACTTAGGATTTAGCCACTCCTACTGACTCTCTTAGATGACTAACAATGGAACCCACCTCACTTAGAAATTCGAATTGCTCCTTGACTTCTCTTAAGTCTCGTATGTGTGGTTTCAAATCTTCAATATCTAATTGAGTCGATTGGACCCAACATGTTGAAAGTTAAGGCGAGTTCCTATAAGGATTGAGAATGCACTAGAAAGACCCTTTAGACTTTGGCAGCTTTCGATCTTTGATGCATCGCAATTTACACAATATACACATAAAGACCATAATACATACATAACTCACTATCAAAAATCAAATTTAAATTTAAAAAAATGAAATGAAAAAATTGTAATGTGAATCTGAGACCCTTTGACACAGGTTGACTAACTCGTCGCCAAGATTGTTCTGCTTTGCTTTGGTCGTCGTTTAAGCGAAGACCGATCCACAATTCGCTTGTTGAACGACTTCGATCGACTCGACAAATCGCATCTGCTACGCGACACTGATCGTCGACAGACTTATCAAGATGATCCCGAATGATGAAACAGACTACGTCGTGCTTCTGGAAAACCAATTTTTCCTAAGGACACCCGTACTGCTATAATTTCGTGCATGGACAAATGACACATAAATTAAAATTAAAAAGAGAAGAAATAACTTAATTAAAAAAAATCTCAAACCTCATGCCATAAAGTTACGTGCGGAGTTCAATGAAATCACGCTATAGAGGAATATTCCCGGTAACACATGTAACACAAAAAAATATTCCTCTATGTTATTTAAGTGTTATGGTATGTTATTTATGTATTATTGTGTTCTCCGAATATTCCTAATATTATAATAATACAATAACACATTAATAATATTTGAATAGCATACGATGATATTTGAATAATAATTGAAGAATATTCTTCCATATTAATCGACCAATTTTTTTTTCAGGTAGGTGTGTGACTTACATTAGGCTGCGCACACAAAAGCGCTGATGTAATACTTTTTCTCGGACGAGACCCCAGATCTCTCGAATTCTGTCGATGGAGAACCCTACCCGTTATTCCCCACAACGGTTCTCCTACCGTTGGCTGCTCTAACGGCTCTCATCATTCGGCCGATTCCCCCTCTTCCCCCTCTCAGCCGAACGAAACCCATAGCCCATCCCTTCTCTCGCCGGCGGCCTCTCTCACCGGCAACCACGCCGACCTGCTTCCTCCTTTTCGCCGAGACCTCTTCCGCCTAAAGCCCTAGTCGGACTCCTCCCTTCCTTTTTTTTCATTTTTTCCCCAAATCTTTTGAGCTATCGAAGGTTTTACTACTCAGCTTATTTACCTTTCTTCGGATTCATCATCATAGGTCCGATTTTCTTGCTTTATGCTTCTTTTCTTTATGCTTCTTTTCTACTGCTTCTTTTCTACGAGCAGTTCGATCAAAGCTTTTGAATGTGTTGAAGATTAAAAATTGAAATGATTCAACAATCTTGCTTAAAGCACTTTCATTCGTTTTCTTTTATAGATTTATTAATGGGTACGATCTGAATTTATTTCTAGGGCTGTTAAGTTTATATGAATAAATTGTTGTTTTTTTCGGATCTATGAGATTTGCTTCTGGATAATTTTTAGGCATTTTAGTATCCTTCCTGAATTTAGACGGAAGTGGCGAGATGCCATTATTTGCCCTTGGATGAGTAATTTCTCTTCTAATATAAAGGGGTTCTTTCCTCTAATACTTGCTTTGATTATGAAGTAATCGCTTTAATTTCTCTTCAAAGAAAAATCCCACCTTACCGTGTTTTGTTTTTATTTCTGAAGTAATCGCTTTATTTTCTGATGGGTTTTAGAGCTACGGTTGTGGGTCTGATAGCTCCATTTATTCTTCTTATTTCGTTGGGTTTGATCTGTGCAAATGGAGAAAGCAACTGGATAGCAAGTTACTGTTATTTCAGCTCTTATATTGTCCTTGTGTAGATTCACGCATGCTTGTTTAAGCATCCTCCATGAAACTAACTCAATAAGCAGCAAACTATTGCATCTACTAAAGGATGTTGTTATTTTCATTAAGTAGTCTGGATATATCATTTATGCGATTCTACGAGCGTTTCATTTCTTTCATTCTTGAATCAACAATGGGTTTCAAGAGCTGTTTTTGGTAATTAACATGACCTCGGGCTTTGATTTTCCTTGCTTACTTGTGCTTGATTTCAAGGTTTCAAAATAAATGGAAAGTGTAGTAGATGAAGATCTGAAATTTTGACCACTTTATTAGGCTATCGAAGCATTAGATTGTACTTTTTGGTGAGCCACGAGAATAAGGTTAAGTATTGCTTTGAGAAGTAATATTTATACAAATCTTTATAGCCTATGTGTTAAAGGCCGTTAAAAAGCTGAAAGAACTATGACCATACTATATTTGCAATATATAGTGGGGAAAGCTTGTTAATGTTGTTTGGTACATTTCTATGGGGTTTTTTGGCTTCCTTTGATGCTGACGGTTCATGTGAAGTGTTTAAAGCCATTTGTTTATTACCAATAAAAATTTTTTTTCAATGGTTTTTCTGTATCTATGTTTTGTATGAATGATACCAAGGTTTAGGAATGTCGTTCAAGAAAAATAATTATGATGAATATGTTATCCATTTATGTGCAGTTCCGATCAAATTCTCCCTTCACTCCATTTTTGCATTACCTCATGTTCATTGTAACTGCACTTACGGTGTTATTCATGGAACCTTATCAAATTGCTACATTTGGAATTGATCAATTGATCTATCCCGGGATTTGAGCCCAAATCAGTGGAGAATTTCATTCAATATTTATGTGTTTACATATCTAATACCTTGAGTTTCAATTTCTTTATATATGCATCTTTTCACTCATGAACGAGAAGCCATATTGATAGTCTTTCGATATGCTATGAGAGACTTGGGAGTTATAAATGCAAATTTAGGTGTTTGATTTCTAGATACATAAGAATTGGGATTGAAAGTTAGTTTTTGCAAAATGGATAAGCTATGCACTCAGAACAGACAGTTGATCTATTGGAGCTATACCATTCAATTTTCAAACAAAGATGATGAAGCGGTCTTCACATTGCGTAATATTGAAATGAAATTTTCATCTCTAACAATCTCATTATTGAATTTGTGGTTATAGAAGACATAAAACGAATATATGCTTTGTTATTTTAAGCAATCCCAAGTGTGTACATGTGTGAGAATGCTCTTGTATATGCATAGCACCTTTCATGTGCCTTGTACATGAAATACTTGCACACATACCACACAATTCCTCTGAACTTGCATATCTAACACTAAAATGTTGATGTTTACATATATGCCACTCTCCCAAGCGTGAAAAGCTATATTGTTGACCTTTTTGGACATGCTATCAAAGATCTGGGCATTATAGATGTAAAATTAAGTAGTAGATATTTAAATGCATAAAAAATTGGGTGGCATGCAAGCAAGTGTGTGTTGAGGTTCTTGGTAGCCTTATTCTATAAAATATGAAACCATTCATCATTTCTTTTCATAACACATAAATGAGAGGAAGTCATATTTATATCCTGTGATTTCTTTGCGAAGCATATTTAAAATAATTATAGCTTCAATGTGGTATAATGCTTGGAGTCTTTATGCCTTTCTAATTTTTGATGTGTGGCATTTAAGGGCCCTTTTAGTTTCCTGAAATTGGCTTTTGATTACATGAAACACATAAGGATTGAATACTAGACTTGCAAACCTTCATAACATTCCCGAATGCTCTTCTTAATATCAATGGTGGAGATAAGGTTCAAATAGAGACATTCATAATGTGGTTCTATATGGATTTTCGAGCAGGCTATAAGTTGGAAGGTTGTTGGTTAAGGGCAATGATGTACAACACAATATTCATGCTTATATAGCTGAAATTTTTTAATAACTAATATTTGTTTAGTAGTTGTCATTCTCACTTCTTTAGGTTGTTGGTAGTTTCAACCCCAGCTTTGAATGACTTGTGAACTATAGCTTTATAACATTGGTTGCCGAAAATTTAGAAATTACAATGCTACAGAAATATTACAATACAGATACATAACACATATGATCGGAAATGATTATCTGTTACATGTTCACTTGTCATGCAGGTAATAGGGATTCGAAGTTGCCCAACCTTTGAGTGTTTTGCTGATAGCTGTTTTTCAATATTGGTATATAGACTTCGATGCCTCGGTTGCCTGTGGGATTATAACGAATGAGAAGTCTAAAGCTGAGCCCGTCCCTAATCTAAATTCTTATGCCCCTTTCTGATTTTCCATATGCTCATCACTTAACTTTTTATGAAAACATGCATGTTTAATTAATTAATTTATTTATTTAAATTGCAACTATTTGTTTAATCTTTTATATACACTTGTGCTACTTAGTTGCAATTTTATTTAAGTTTCGTCAGAGTTGACGGTATGCATTGACCTTTTTCTTTTTACTGCACTTTACTGTTCATATTTTCTTATACATGCAATATTATTCTCATGTTATTTATTGCACTTCACTACATATGCTCTGTCATACATGCAATACTATTATGTTGCTATTCGTTACTATGCTTCTAGCATATTTTTCTAGAATTCTAGAATAACAAATGTAGAACATGTCTTGGTTTGAAATCTTATAACACATAGTGAACATACTTTTTTTTAATTACACCATCTTTTCAAAATTTCATAAGAAACTTTTTTTTTAATTACAAATAATGTTTTAAAGTTTCGATAAATTAATAATAACATAATAATAATAAACATTTTTTTGGATTTATCAGAATCTCTCATATGAGTTAACCTACGATTACTAATAAAAATTCTCTAATCTAAATGAGTCTAAAGACTTGTTTAGACTAAGTCCAAAATTAACGGTGATGCCGGAATGATGGAACCGTGAGATCTTAACATGTGTCGCTTAACATAAATACTTCATTTTCTTAACAATGACAAACACCGATTAAAAAAAAAATGCCTAAGATCACACTAAATAACAACAAGGACTTAGGATAGACCGTTCTAAGCATAGTTCTCTCCTCTTCTCTTTTCTCGGAACGAGTCGATGACACGATCGAGCGGTAGACAATCTTGAAACGACGGTCGATACTACAAGATGGAGCGAAGGATTAGTTTTAAACAACTTAAACTTTTAGGACTCCGAGGTTGTTCGTCTAGCACGACGTAAATTTTCACTCTAACTTTTAGGCTTTTGTAAGATCGTATATTGTGATAATATAAGTCCTAATCTTTTTTTAGGGTTTTGAGGTCCTCGTTCAGTACGACATAAATTCTTCTATCTTCTTGGGCTATTTTGCATATGTCATGAAAATAGAAGTCCCAAATGCAGGATTGAAACATTATAATTTATCTTTCAAAGATGTAAAACTAAACCGTATGTTATTTTGAGATGTCACTGAAGCTTCTTCAGTGTCTTCGACATCACCTACTTTTCACTTTTTTGGATTTCGAAAGTAACTGTTCCAAATTGAGCCTTTTCCTTTGAATTTTCTATAAGTAAGTGTGAAAACTCAACTTTGATTTATTGAAAATGAAACACTTGATCTTAATCGAGAGTTTTTTTAAGTGACTCCGGTCGTTTAAGATGTGATTAACTATAAGGACTTTCTTCTATAGAAATTAGAAACCCACGTAATATAAACCCTGCCTAACCTTTATATTAGGTAGGAGAACTTGTCGGTCATACATAAAATGTTCGCAGATCAAACAGATGTCACAAATCTCTTAGTTTGCATGATTGGGTCCATCGCCGAGGTATAAACTTATCTTTTGGAAGTTGTAATACTCGCGATATCAGATACGATTATGTAAACTATTAGACGAATGAGATACATTTGGTCTCATTTTTTCAAAATTGATACACACTATCTTTAAAATAAAAAAAAAATTATATACCCTTTATATTTGATTAAATTTATAATATATAATTAAAAAAAAAAGGCCGACAACATCTTTCCTCCAAATTTACAGTGTGGTGAACGAACGTAATTGGACCTTCGAAGGAAGCGGTCGGTCCTTCAGAGGATGCGAGCGGAGGTTCTGCTAAAGATATGATGCAGGAATTATCGACACACCTGACAACCATGGATTCAGAGGTGACAACCTTCAAATGGAACTTTTTGCTTTAAAAAGTGGGCTGGCGGGTGTGGTGTGTGAGTTGGGGACACTTTGCGAGTCAACTGCTCTAGGTGAGTTCTAGCGCTATGCCGACCGAGTGAAGCAAATTAGATTAGGTGAAGAGTTGGTCCTTCGAAGGTTAATTTGGAAGGTGTATGTTCCACAGAAGTCTTAGAAGACCCTTTTATAAAACACATTGTTCAAGATCTGTAATGATGTTACATGTAATAAAACGACATTTAAAGAAATATGAAAGAATATTTGGTGTGACACTTATCATTATATGATGCCTTGTTTCACATGTCTGTCCTATAAATATGGTGAGGGGCCACCTTTTACCCTTTAATCTTTCTAATTTCTTTCTTTGTGCCTTTGATCATTCTTCTTCTTTTGTCCTTCGATCGTCCTTTGCTCATTGCGATGGCTCTCAAGCACTCTCATTCTCTTCAGTTCCATTGCAACCGACGATCCTTCATTTTTGACAGAGAGTGATGTAGGGGAGTTGTAAGGAGGAATGTCTTTGATAAAATCATCGTTCTTTGGAGAGTTTCAGGGTCAGTGCGTGCCACAGATGCGTGGGTTCATATCCTAGTTTTATATCGAAATCAATTCAAGTATGGCCTTCTGTCACCCCTGTGTACCGAGCTTTGGAGTGTTTTGAATAAGTTGTCGGCCAGAATATTGGGAACAATAAATTCATGGGATTAAATTCATGGGATTTAATTTAATTTAATAGTTATAATTTTTTATTTTGAAATAGTATATTAATTTTCTAAAAAATGGATGAGACCAAATAGATCTCATATATCTGTTAGTTTTGATAATTGATCACAATACTTCAAGTGACACTTTATCTCGAAAGATAAACACACTACTTAATAGTAGAGTCAATCATTTAAACTAAGAAATTTATTACTCTATTTTGGCCTGCAAACATTTTATATGTTGACCGACAAATTCTCCTACTTAATATTAAAGATTAAGTATGGTTTATTTTACCTAGGCTCTTTAGTTCTCTATAGAAGCAAAAGTCTATAGTTAATTACATCCCAAGCGACCAAAGTTACTTAAAAAAACTTTCGATAATGATCAGAGGTTTTGTCTTCAAGATTTCAAAGTTTAGTTTTCAAGGTTGGACATAGAAAATCCAATGGGAGTTGATCAAATAAAAGTGATTATTTTAGGAATCCAAATGAAAGAAAAATTATGGGATGTCACAAATCTTGAGAAGAATCTCAGTTACTTCCCAAATTTTCCAACTGTTTTGCCTCAATTTTGAAGATGATGTTATTTTAATATTTCAATCCTACTGATTTAATTATTTAGAGCTTATATTTGTTTGGTATCCTACCATGCAAATAACTTGAAAGATAGGAGGATTTTTGTCATACCAAATGATAATTTTGTAATTCTAAAAGAGTTGTGGCTTATATTGTACAGTATGATTGTGCAAAAACCTAAAAATATTGAAGATTTACATTGTGCTAGATGAACCACCCCGAAGTTTTGTTGGTTGTTTAAACTAAGGAAAATGTTTAGCTGACGTAGACTTATTTTATTATTGTAGATCATCGTCCTCCATCTACTATAACTTTGCTCCAAGCTCCTCGTAGAAGTGGGTAACTCCAATGTTTGTGTATTATGGTTTTACAGTTTACGTGTCATGTTTTGAGTTTGTTGTTTTGAAAGTGTATATTTTTTTTTGAAAGTTTGTTTTTGTTTGTATTACATATATAACAAGTAAAGCATGCATGGTAGAGTAAAGTATCAGTAAAATAAAATAATAAAATTGTAGTAAATAAATTGAAAATGAGTACTTGGTGCTCCTGCTGATGCTGCAAGGTTAGTATCATAAATATAATATAATGGTAGAAAATTTAAATAAATTGGTAGAAAATCCGGTATGAGGAAATTCAAACAAGTCATAAGAAAACACAAGCAAGTGAAACAATACCCGATATCACATATGAAAGATCGGGGCTTGGTGTAAGAATTTTTTAAAGGTGGGATACAGAGCTAGCTTGTGTGCTTTATAGTTCCAACTTCGGATGAAAACTACCAGCCCGACAATTCGAGGAAGGCAATTCCTTACTTCGATCCAAGTGATTAACCATGGATTTTTATAGGTTTCTTATCAAAATTCTTTAATTCTTCATGCATGTGAAGATTACTTTAGCAAGCAAAAGTAATCATGTCATAAAAGGGATTTTTGTTATCTTATATATCATAAACATAATATAATGGCAGGAAATTTAAGTAAATTGGTAGAAAATCCGGTATGAGGAAATTCAAACAAGTCATAAGAAAACACGAGCAAGTAAAACAATACCCGATATCATATATGAAATATCGGGGCTAGGTGTAAGAATTTGTTAAAGGTGGGACACAGAGCTAGGTTGTGTGCTTTATAGTTCCAACTCCGGATGAAAGCTACCAGCCTGACAATTCGAGGAAGGCAATTCCTTACCTCGATTCAAGTGATTAACCGTGGACTTTTATAGGTTTCTTATCAAAATTCTTTAACTCTTCATGCAGATGAAGATTACTTTAGCAAGCAAAAGTAATCATGTCACAAAAGGGATTGTTGTTATCTTATATTATAATTATTTTGTAAAGCGGTATGGTATCGGTAACCCAGGAGTGTCGGGGGCAACTTTTACCAAAAGCTAGTGAATATTCTCTTTCTCAAATGATCATTGAGGTAGGAGATACTATTTTAAATCCCACATCGTATCCCTCGCTTAACACACATATGCAATGTCGTCATCGCCCCTTGCCATCTAGACCTCCGACTTAGACTCTGATGATCCATATGTTGCAAACTATTCTCAGTTGCTCACAACGATTTAAATACCTTATCCAAGAATCAAATCCTTAAGCATTGAGTTATTAATGTAGGATAAGTAGTGGAGGGTATTTTATTGGAAGTATGAATTAACGAGCCCCGAGCCATATCTTGGTGGGTTATTAAGATTTTGAGGATGATTTTCTTCAGCGAAGCATAATACGTTCGAGTGTCCTTCAAAATATCCAAAAGATTACAAAAGTGTTCGGGGCATAACCCTAAACAACTTTCTAAAATCTTCTGAATCATTATGAGTTCATTTGAACTTGTTATATCGCCAAATTAATCATCCCAGGTTAGGTCAAAATTTAATTGTGGTGTCTTAGGGTCTGTTTGGGGCAGCTGCAGCTTATCCAGCTTCTGCTGTTAAGCAGCTTATCCTGATAATCTGCTGATGAGCAACTGATCCGGATAAGCTGTCTAGCTGTTTGGTTGACGCTTATGGAAAACAACTGATTGTGAAAAATTAACCATTTTGCCCCTGTTCTGAATAAGCAGTTTAGCTGTTTGGTTAGTGCGTTTTGTAAACAGCTTATTTGAAATTTTTTTTCATTAAATGTATAATCTGTGCAACAGAATCTGTTCTTTTCTAAACAAAATTAAAAATAACTGTTCAGACAAGAAAATACCAAAAAATTGATTTATATTCATATAACTAAAACATATCCGATCACATCAAACGAATATGTTACACATACAAAAGTCAAACGCATATGTACATACTACTACAAAGTATAATAAGAGCCCATAAAGAAGAAAAAATAACATGTTAAAATGATAAGTAGAAATATGATAATGTTGACTTTATAATGTAGCAGCATATCACGACTTACGTCACCTGCATCTGACACTCCAAAACCCTGAGCAAACCTGTCCGACTGCGATATTCTAGAAACGGAAGAACTCGAACTACATGTGGCGTTCTCCTGTTGTGGCACTATTGAACTCCTAGCAGTTGTGTCCAATTGGGAGCACGTAGAAATAGTTCCACTGTCGGCCCACATGAAGAATTTACAGTCGTCCGGTCCTTTGTCCCCACCGCGGGCACCTGTAGAATTGTCATCCGTAACTATGTGTCTGTTGTGATGTGAAAAGCAATGACGGTAGCCCACATCGACACATCATTTGCTCCGACTTCCCTGAATTTCTCGAGCTCATTGTCCTGCAATTATGTTAAAAAGCGTTAATCAGTCAAAAATTTGAGGGAATAAAAAAAAAACTTAACATACCAAATTGTGAAAGCAATTGTTGCAACAGTTATTTGGCCACCTGCATCTAAGACCACTCTTATTAACTTCATAAGAGTAACAAAATATCACTTTAAGTTCATATAACAATCTGAAACATTAATATTTACAAAAATATTAATATTGCATAGGAGCATCGAAACATTAATACAGGGTGATTACATATTCATGTTTAGGATATTATACAGTGCTTCAACTTGATGATATAAAAAAATTTAAATGATGAAGAAGAAATCTATAACTTACAAAGAAAGCTAAAAAGGGATTTTGAATTGAAACCATCCAAAATTTCGAAAGATGGAAGAAGAACAATGATCATCCTATGGAAAAGAAACCATATCAATAAAATTGAAACCATCCAAAATTTCGACCAACATTGAATCCAACATACCCTAATTTCGACCCCAATGGGTCATACCATAGTAGCGGTTGTCATCCAAGCTACATACAGATTGCTTACAAATTTTAGATGCTTCCATAACGATACCATAGTGTCGTTACATTTTGTAGTGTATGATACTGGAACCAAGAATAAAGCGCAAAGAGTTGCATGAGTAAGGATTTTCTCCTAACAACACTAGAAATAAATCAGTTTTATATCAACAGACGCATACATTTCTCATCTAACCAAGCTATATAAAGCAACCATATAAAGATTTCTAAGCTATATAAGAACTTCCATGTATCCAAGCTATATAAGAAACTTCTGATTACCCACTGCATATCTCGAAGATTTTGAAGATGGAAAGCATGTTATTTGGTGTTTTCATAAGATATATAAATACAGAAGAATCGAGTGGTATGCATGTAAAGCTTCAAATAAAAAAAAAGAACTTTTCCTTGTATTCCACTGCATATTTAGATGCTATATATGGGCTGCCGAATTTTGTAAACATATGGGTCAAATTTATACAAAAAAAGGTAATATTGCTGAAGTAGATAATGGATGAAGGGGACACCTTATCTTTATTCATTCTGAATGAAGATGCCTAAGTTGAGGGTTATTTTGATCACCTAACCAATCAACTATGATTGTGATTTGCCTCATTTTTAAGAAATGCATCAAACCATTTTGCCCCAAGAGGGGATGAATGGGCAAACAAGGCCGTTAATCTTTCAGATCATTGTGATCTATGATTGGGAACAGAATGACTCTAAGATTGGCGTCAGGTGTGAGATGGATTGTCAAATCTTAGTTAATCCTTTAAGATTTGTTCTTGATTTTATGAATTTAAAGAGCTTACAAACATTTTAACACAATAGGGTGGCCAGAATTAGAGAAACCATCCACCCTTACCCATGCTACAGAGTGATTGAAGTGCAAACCAAGTTGTTATTAAACTACCGTCCACAAATTAAGCCTGAATTTTTTGCAAGCCATACAACGTGAAACTTCAGCTTCACAAAAAGTTGAGAAAGCAATAATTTTGGCCAACAACTTTGGCGATTAATTGAAAATGAAAAAACAACAATATAAAAGTAGTACAGAAGACTTTCCCAGTCAATTAAAGTACTGCTTAAAGTCCAATGACCTATTTTGCCATACACAAAATGCATAAAAGTTATTGTTAGGCGTTGATATCATCATATGGTAATATAACCAGAAAATATAAATGAGTTCAGAGACCCCACACTACATTATCTTCAAATAAAAAAAAGAGAAAGTTTCCTTGTATTCCACTGAAACTCAAAACTCAAATAAAACCAACAAAAAGAAAATTTACATACATACCACTAAATTCCTTTAAAAGGTAAACCTTAGATGCTAGATATGTTAATACATTTGAATTGGGTGGTATGTATGTAGTTATCTCGAATAAAGGTAAGCATGAAAAATGAAAATAGGGAAGATCAAAACTAGAAGAAAGAAGAGCATGCTATACAGGTTCACACGTGAGAAAAAATGCAGTGAATAACTAACAAGATTCCCAATGATTTGGTATGTGAACTAACGAGTTGTTTGGCCTGCCACTCACTCCTCCATTCTCCCAAGTTTCTGCCAGCATAAATAATGCTCTAAATGGTGTTAACTATGCCTCTGAAGCTACATGCATTTTGGACATAAGTGGAAATTTGATCTCCATTTCATCCACACTTCCTAACAACCAACACCATGCAAAACCAAATCCCAATATTTCACCGCCAAAATGTTAGCAACTTCAATTTTGACATGTATACCACATTTTTTTATGCATAAAAAAGATGAATTTTACTTTTCCAAAGTATTAACGGGCTAAAAATTATACAGTAACAAAAAAATGGGGCAGGGCGACGGAATATATAATTTGATGGATAAGAGAAGTTCATCAGTATAAGAGAGCATTCAATTTTCCGTACCATCACTTGCTAGTTAGAGAGAAAAGGTAACAAGCTCGAGCTTATCATTAGCTTTATCCCAACTATTTGAGATCAGTGATATACATTCTCATTTTTCATTCATTCATGTTCATTCATTCATGTTGAGTATTGTTGAGTATTGTAAAAAAAGAACTTTTGTAAAGATTGTCAAACTGTACATTCATATAAAAGAGGAACAACCACATAACACTATATCATATAAAAATAAAAAAAAACTATAAAATGAATATCTATGAATTATTGAGTTGAGATTTATTTATTTAGTGGAAGAAAAAATATCATATAATAAAGAAGATTTTCCCTCACAAATGATATTTCGTTTAGGAGCATTTGCATGCATTCCACCCAACTCCTTTGTATTTACATATCTAATACCTGAATTTTATGTTTTAAATTAATATCACCTAATTTTTTCATACCATATCAAAAATAAGGGGGAGTAACGAAACATTAACATTTTTCTATATACAAACTATTTTAGTGTTTATATGATATTACAAAGTAGTTTCTATTTTTAGTTAGTGGACCAAATAACATTTATCTATATACTAACCTGTCCTAGCTCATGAACAATTTTCTTTTTTCCTATCTCATTTTACTTTTCATGAGAAGTTTAAATTCATGTTAAAAGAAAGAAGTTTTCTACCTAACTCAGACAATAGTTGCATGCATTGATATGTTTTCCAAATGATCTTGCTGCATGGATTGACATGTATTGCTACACATATTACGTAAAAGTACAACTTTAGATGTCTGGCATGGTCTGCATTTGTGCTATACTCTACTAACATGCTTTTCCCTAATCATATAAAGCCTTTTAAAAGTACACATATTACCTAATCATATAAAGCCTTTTAAAATGAACCTTCGATGATATAAATTTTGGGTCGAATAACTTATAATTTTGTTTCTTTATAATTTTATAGATGATCGTAGTTAGAGAAGTAATAGACCATTTTTTGATAAGAAAGCTTCTTGATATAACAAATTTATACCTACAATTCATCTTTTTATATGGAAAACTTAAATCATCTTCATGGCATCTAAGCGATCTAACAAAATATTAGGAAAATGAAGAAAATATACCTGTAGCGAGGAAAACCAAATAAGACTACAAAAAAAAAACGAAGTAGGTGGAGAATGAGTGAAGCCAGAAGAACCACTTTGAGAAAGAAGCAGATCTGTGGATGGTTACCCGCTGCTGGACTCCGGCGAAGGATTCTCCGCTGCTCAGTCCAACGTCGAATGGCAAGCTTATGGGAGCGAGCGGCCAGGGATGGATCCGGCGTCGGACGGCTTGCTGACGCGAGCGAGAGGCTAAGGGTTGCTGGATCGAGCCTCGAACGGGCTGGTGACGGGAGAACGGCTGCGATCCGGGCGAAGCTCCTTAGCCGGGGCTCTCAACAGAGACGAGAGCGAGAGCGAGAAGCTAGCTGGATCGAGCCTCGAACGGGCTGGTGACGGGAGAACGGCTGCGATCCGGGTGAAGCTCCTTAGCCGGGGCTCTCAACAGAGACGAGAGCGAGAGCGAGAAGCTAGCTGGATCGAGCCTCGAACGGGCTGGTGACGGGAGAACGACTGCGATCCGGGCGAAGCTCCTTAGCCGGGTATCTCAACAGAGACGAGAGCGAGAGCGAGAAGCTAGCTGGATCGAGCCTCGAACGGGCTGGTGACGGGAGAACGACTGCGATCCGGGCGAAGCTCCTTAGCCGGGTATCTCAACAGAGACGAGAGCGAGAGCGAAAAGTTAGGGTCACGGGAGAGGGGAAGGAAAAATGCAAGGTCACGGGCGTAAATTGAAATTGGAAAACGCGGACCGCGGGGGTCAGCCCACGGTCCGTGTCTTTTACAATTTCGGAAACACAATTTTCAATAATCTGGCGATAAGTGGGTACCAAACAGTGAGGCGGCGTTTTGAAAACGCCGCCCGCACTTATAAGCTGTCCCAAATGGGCTCTTAATCTTATGCTTAGTAACCTTAATGTTTTAATTATTCCATGAGTAGGAAAACTAGACGTTCATTGGATGTTCCATTCAGGAATTATGTGGGTGGACTCCCTTAAAAGCAAATCAAATCATTAAGGAATCCTTACCCCTTTCAGTCGAAATTAAGCTTGTAGTGCTTTAAATATATTTATAATTGATTGTGTTTTTTCTTCTAAACCTTATTAAGTGATTCTAAATCGATCATAGTTCACTACCAAGCTTTTAAGGTTTTATAGGTAGATTTGTATTTTCGAAAAAGGTTTAAATGAAATGATCTTAATCCTTATTAAAAGATTGTATTGTCACTTAGTCATTGATTTGGAGCTTCAAATTAGTGGTTCTCATCTTCTTAGATCAAGCCCTTCACATTAGGATCAACCAAATTAATTAACTTCCAAACCAAAATAATTTAGAAGATTATATTTTTACCATTTTATAGAAAATAACATGAATTGGTTTCTACCATTTAAGCCGTCATGTTTCAATCATTTAAGAGAGTTAATTATGATTAATGCTATCCATTTACCCTCTGGTTTGACCTAAATCTTAATTAAAGTTCAAAATTATATAATTATCATTTTGCCCTTAAGACTTTCCATTTTATAATTCTCTCATTTTAACTTAAATGCCTTTGAAACTTTGTTGTTACCCTACTCATGGGTTAATTGAAATATTAGAGAATTTATATTTTTTGGATTTTTATTTAATTTTTCATAATTATTTTAGTCAAAAAATAAGATTTTTTAATGTTTATCATTTTAACCAACTAAAACATACCTTCTGTCCTTAGGAAATTTTTAGGAGGTTTACTCACGTTAGAGGACCATTGGAATAATTTTTGTGAATTTTTAAATTATATTTTAATTTTTACAATTTTTAGTTTGTTTTAATGAGTAAAGAAATAAAAAATAAAATTTTTATTTCAAAAATTAACATTTAGAATTTTAATAAGTCTCTTTGACTTTAGATGACTGAAAGAAATTGATTTTATGTCTTTGTGATTTTTATTTTATTTTTTATAATTATTTGATTTACAAATAAGGAAAAATTCATTTAAATATTAAAAATATATTTTTACACCTTTAAAAATTTTCCAACATGTTTTTGAGTTGTTCTCTGTGGTTCGAATGATATTTGTGACAATTGAAAGTATTTTCATATTTTACATAATTTTTATATTTTTAATTATTTTTAAAATTAGAAAATGCCTAAAAATTAACTTTCTTTTTTTAACCACAATTTTATTTCTCTTAAGTGTCTATGGTCTCCAAGAACACTCCAAATAAATTTTTATAATTTTCTAATTTTTATTTTATTTTTTATAATTATTTGAAACTAAAATTTATTTACTAAGAAAATATAATTTTATATTAAAAATAACTTTTTTGGCTATTAAATTTTTACAGTGACCTCTAGAGGTGATTACCTCTAATTTGACACATTTTTGTGATTTTTTGGATTATTTTATTTTTTTTTCTAAATTTTATTAATTTTTAATATGGAAAATACATTTAAAACTTTTTAAATATTATTTCTATTTTTTTATAAGGTTCTCTGACCACTGTAAACCTACCAAACTTGATTTTATATTTTTCTGAACTTTATATAATTTTTTAATTGAAATAATGTCAAATTTCTTAAAGATTAGGGCTTTTAAACATAGGTGTGTTTTCTGACATTACACTTCTAATCTCATTAAGCGCAAACCCTCAAAATTTTCATTTAATTTAGATAACTGTTTAATTATTAATGATTTAGTTACTCTCTAGAGTATTTTATTAAATTAAAATAAAATACTTGACAAATATTTTTGATTTTTGGTTTAATAAAATTTCCTCTGTTCATTGAGTATAGATGTATTTTATTTTCTTTTTATGACTTTTCTACACCAAAATATGAATTTTTAAATTTTCTGTAATTATTTAAATCCAAAATACCTTATTTTTCTATTTATCCATGTGGCTGCAACGTCAAACCTCGGACCATTCGAAAGACCACGCGTCGCCAACTGATTCGTTGCGCTTTCCATGTGCGCTCACTGTTCTCGTTTTGTGCCTTTCGTCTAACGTCATCTGGTCTGTCCATCGATACACACATGAATGGACGACATACGTTCATTGTTCCCAATAGTCCTAACCCGAGAATCGTCCATGTTCTAACCCTAATATCTCTCTCACTACTCAACCAAATCGCATGAGGTTTGTTCCTACACCTTCATCTAGGTGAGACAAACCTATGTATATGACTAGTTGAGCATGAAATGTAAACTTTCTTCACAAATGTCGAAACTGAGCACAAAATTAGAGATTTTGAGTTATACTTTTCCCCAAGAGGTGAGACCTCGATTGGGTTGTTTGGAGATGATCTCCTTGACCTCACAAACCTCCTCGAAGTGTCACCTTGCTCTGTGATGAAGCTTATGTATGATCTTGGTCAGAGGGTGGTTCGGGCTTGGTTTTGAGCTAGGTTTGAGGGCTTGGGAAGGGCTAATTTTGATTGAGGATGTGGTTTGGAAACAGTAAAGCTTTTGGGAATGATTGAAAATGTCATGTTTTAGGGTTTGAAATTTGGGTTGTGTGAGGAGGTTTCATGGTTTGAAAATGTTGGGGATGATCTTCTTAGGAGTGTAAGAGTGTTTTGGATTGATTTTGGCAGGGCTTCGCCGTAGTTGGTGCATTTTTCCAATCATGGGGGCGGCCATTTTATAGGCTCAGCCAAGGGGAGGGGTGAGGGCTCCAATTGGCTCGCCAAAGCTTGCTTAACTAGAGGGGAAAATGGTGCAATTGACCAGTAGGAGTGTGTCACATTGGATGGGTGCAATTTGGTGTTTAACCCATGGTGGGGGGTTCTCGATTTTGGGTCTTCCCGCAACTAGGGTGGTCGATCAGGCCAGGGGTGATGGCTAGCTGACTCAGGGAGGCGAGGATGATTAATGGTGACAAGTTTGGGAAGCCTAGTTGCATGGGTTATTGGGTTTAACCAAAAGAGCGGGTGGTGTAAGCATAATTTGAGAGACCTTTTGGTTCATGCCACAAAAATGGGGTTGACTTGGTGATTTGATCAACATCTAAGCTTGGGATGGGGGCTGAGTTAATTAAGTTTTAATCAAAACAAGGGTTTAGGGTGGAGTTTGGATTAGGGTTTGGATTTGGGGAAAAAAATTAGGTTTATTGAAATGGGCTTTGATTTTGTAGGAATTGGGCTTGTGTTTGGGCTCAACTAGGGGCTCAATGGATTTCTAAAATCATGATGATGGATTTAGAGTTTCAATTTGGTGGAAATGAATTTGACAAGTGAGCTTAATGGTGGAAATTGGATTTGGGGTTAATTTGGGATGGTTGGCCTGAATTTGATTTTAGGTTTGGTATTTGGTGGAATTGGGTTTAGATTTGAAATTGAGTCAATTTGAAATAATTTTGATGAAAATAGTGGGGTGATTTTGGTAATTTGGTCAATTTTGGTGGATTTGGGGAATTTTGGTTGCAATTGGAGAATTGGATGGCTAGAATTGATTTTGGTTAAGTTTTGAGCGAAATTGGGGATTTTGACAATTTTTTTGTGTATTGAGAGCATTTTGGTAATTTTGGAGACTTTGGTTAATTTTGGGAAATTTGGGTAATTTGAATAATTTGATGTGGTTTAACATGATTCTTGGTGAAAAATTGGGAATTGAGGCAATTTTGGAAATCTTGGGGTTTCAAGGGCATTTTGGTAATTTTGGAAAAATTTTGGGTTAGAAGGCCAAAGTTTGATATTTTAGTGGAATTGAAATTAATTGAATAGGGTGATCATACAAGCCTCAAGAACAATAGGTGAACTTATTTTGGATCCTCCACATGATGATCCTGAGGCTAAGATTTTGGGACCACCCACATTAGTTTCAAAAAAGAGCAAGGGGGCGGGTTAAGTGTAAGTGATTTTTTTTAGGGTTTTGGAATGTGTGAGTGTAATGGGCTCAAGTGTGTGTGTGTAAGCAAGATCAAGCCACCTAGGGCTACCTTAAGGCCTAAAGATTTTATAGGAACTCTCTCCCGAGTCTTCACATGTTGGTCTCAACCTTAAGGCCTAAAGATTTTATAGGAGCTTTTTCCTGAGTTTTCACATGTTGGTCTCAACCTTCTAAAAAATCACCCATGTGAAACTCCAAGAAGAGGAAGGAAATGGTTTGAGTTTCTGAGAGAAGTGTGCTCTTTCAATAGTCTTTTAGGATAGTAAACAGGAAAGTCCTACGGCTAGATCCTAAGCTTCTAAAGAGGAGAGGCTATAACTCATCAAAAATGAGGTCAACATAGTACGGGGTCATTACGGGGTCATTTCAACCCAAATGCTATCAATTTTTATTGTTACAGTAGTATTTTTGTTATTGGGCATCACCTGGTCTACTGACCTATTTAGTCATTTTTATTCATTTAAGGTCGTTAAGGAAGCTTGCACCATATTAATGGCTGGCAAGAAACTCCAACTTCTTGGAGTGGAGAATAAAATAAAGGATTATAAAAAACATTTTGTGATTAGTTCTTGCTCTGACAACTGGGGTATTCAGATCAAGCCGTCGAAGCAAGTGGTGCATAGGTCAAAGTCCCTTCCACAGGAGATGCACATTATCGAGACGACATTGAATGAATGCTATCTCTCAATTCTGTAATATACTGATTAGGCAACAGTTACCTAGATAAAAACGTGAAATGACTCAGAGTCGATGGTTTGCCTCAGATACTGCTGAGGCCAAGCAGGCAAAGGCGGCTAAGAAGAAGTTGGAGGCCAAGCGATGGGAACTTAAGCATCCTTCATTAGCAGGTTCTCTACGGAAGATGTTTTTGAAGTTCCACTCCTGGGTGTTGCGATCTCTGCGACGATTGATGCCAGTGGTGCGAGGTTCATAACCTGTGTGTTTGAGACTACATTTGTTATTCAAGAGACAATAACCAATGATGTCATTATTATCGCTTAAAAATCTTCTTTTTATTTTGTTGATGCAGGGGAAGGTGATGGGAGGAAACCTGTTTCTGAAGGGATTTCAAGTGAAACCATAGCTGCCGTCGACTCTTCTTCAAAATATGGTACGTCGATCGACGCGCCATCAATTACCATTTCCCCTTCTTTGTTTGCATCGTTGTCAAAAGAGGCGGCCCCATCTTGCTGTTACCAGCCTTCGCCTTCCCCTGAGAGGGAAGCCGTCCGTAGGCAAGGAAAGGCGCTAGTGGAAGAAGTGTCTGCCCCTCTTCCCCCTTCGCTGAAAAGGAGTTGGAGGGATTTCATGTGGAAGAAGTGGCCGCCCCATCTCCCTATACTCATCTTCTGACCTCCTATTTATAGTAACATATTTGTACATTTATAAAAAAAAGGAACAGTTTTGGAAACCACATTTAATGCAATTAATATGTTATTTTAATATCAGATTTGCGTTACAATTTAAGTATAATACAACTACGATCAGTTGGTTGACATGTTGGAGTTCGATCAACCAAGGAGACCGGTCATATTACGATCACTCCTGTCGCGGTAAAGCCGATGGAGCAACTAGTTGCGACTGAACGTTCTTACAAGGAGTTTAGATAGTTGAGACCATAAGCGAGGTCCTCCAATTAGATCCACCTACATTGCATGTCGACCGACTTAAAATAGTGGCCGGTCGTCGGAAGGCTAGTTGAGATCATGCTCCTTTAGCCTGATGATTTGATTGTTCGATTATCATTCTTGGTGGTTTGATTGATTTGAGATTTGTGCTGGGAGTATTCGTGCATGCAATTATGAAAGAAAGAATGACCTGAATTTATTATCGGAAGATGTACAAACATACCACTCAATTTCTATCTCTTTACATGTCTAATATCTAAACTTCAATTTTTACATATGCACCACATTATCTATGAATGAAAATGTGTATTTCACTTTTTAAAAGTAAAAATAGTGGTATTTTTTATGTGTTATGAATTGCAAGGGGCTATTTTGTTGCAAGTGGAATTTAGTTTAGATGAGACTGAGTAAATCATGTAAATCTAGATTCATCATATCCTGATGTTGTCATATTCCGAAAACTATTTGATATATTAGTAAGTAAATCTTAACAAATTGTTCCACCTTTATTAAGATTTATGTTTTTAAAAGCATTGGAAGAATGTTTCTGCCAAAAACATAACTCACACATGTTAGAAACATACCTTCAAAAACCACCATATGAATTCCAAATATCTTCAAGAGTTAAAAACTTAATACTGTATATTACTGATATCATTATTAAGTTTAGTTAGAGTCAATTAAAAATTTTTATTTATAATTATACTAATCGATATTAAATATTTATTGGATTAATAATCTTCAATAAAAAAAATTTATTTAACTAATAATATTAAAGAATAATTTAACATTCATAATGAATAATGAATAATTATTATAATTTTATTAAGAATAATTAAATTAATTTAGTAATTTATTTTTAATGTTTAATAATTAAATAGTTATATATAAGTTTATTTAATTATTTTTAATATTATAATATTTTATTTAAATATTGGTTAATACTAATTAAATTAACTTGTAAAATATTACATTTAGGGCTGTTAAAACGACTCGTTATTTGCAAATAGCTCGTGTTCGGCTCGTTAAGAAGTTCGTGGTTGGATTTGCTTGCTAAGTTAACTAGCCAAACACAAACACCTTTTGTGTGCACGATTTATAAACGAGTTGAACACGGCAAAGATTTGTTCGTTCATGTTCGTCTCATTTTTGCTTAAAATACTGCTCAAAATACTACTTTATATATATATATATATATATATATAGTATTACTTTATATGCGCCCAATTCCCTGATCATTTGGTAGGCATTTGCTTCGTCAGTTGTAAGTCCCCTTTAGTCTGGGGTTTGAATCCCCCTATGCAACTGATGTTATATGGGGTTGGTACTTGAGTGATTAGGCGTGTGGACCTAACCCAGACCTGACGGGGCCCGAACCAGAAGTAGTTGTCGGTTCTGTTCATCAACCATCTTTTAATATATATGTATATATATACATATATATATATA
>NW_018165297.1:76926-190140 GCF_001263595.1 Phalaenopsis equestris
GGCTCCTTTTGGCGGCTCGCGGCTCGTTCTTCGTCATCCCAAGAAGCGTTGGCTTCTTCTGCGGCTCCTGTCCTCGCTCGCAGGGCGCGAGCTTTCCTCTGGCTCGAACAAATCACCCACAACTCGACTTCCCTTTCGGCATTTGCTCTTCCTCTATTCTCACTTTGCTGTCCCACAGCCCCACCTCCCTCTTTTGGGATGAATCCAGACAAATCGTATGCTGCTACCCTTGCGAGTGTTCGCGCCTCAGGTACACCTAAATCACCATCTTTTCCTCCTTCATTTGAGTGGGCGGAGGAGACCAAGAAGTCTGGTAGGAAAAATGAAAAGCCTGCCATCTTTTTTACAGAAGAAGATGATATTTAACCTGCTTCCTCCAATCATCTGAATTTGGTTGACAAATTTCTATATGGTCATCCCAAAATGGAGCTCATTCGCAAAGAATTTGAACTTATGCACTTTGTTGGAGAGTGAAAAATTGAACTATTAGATGGGAGACGCGTTCTTATTCAAATTAACAATGAAGAAGATTACATGTGCTTATTTATTTGAAGTATAATCTGGATTGATAACAGAACAATGAAAATTCTGAAATGGTTTGTGGCCATAGACGGAACCGCCAATCATTCCTGTTTGGATTTGCCTCCCTGGTCTTAAATTTTATTATTTTTCTCAAAAAGTATTGTACTTTATTGCCTCAAATTATGGAAAGCCACTCAAGATGAACATTTATACTTTTAATCTTTCCCGTCTATCTGAATCTAGAGTACTTGTTGAAAGAGATATCACTTCACTCGCTTCTGAGGAAATTTGGTTGGACACAGAACACCATGGATATTGACAGAAGGTAGAGATTGAGTCTTTTCCGTGTTATTGTTCGAACTGTCGTATGTTCGGTCACACCAATTCTCAATGTCACCATCTACACCCCCACCTTATACCAAAAAAGCAAAGAGCTCCGCTAGAGGCCATCTCCTCCCAATCAACTCCAAGTTATTGACACTATCGATCATCAAAAAGATACCCCTGAAGACCTTAATATCCCCGTATGCAATATGACAATCATTCAGTCCCCAGTTGTAGCTCCCCAATCTTTGGAACATCTTTGGAACCTCCTATCGTGGAACCTCCTATCGTGGGGGAGAGAGAGTTTCTTCAGACTCGGCCTACCATATAACCTATCGCCGATAGTACAGGTAAAAATACTTCTACTGTTTCACCACCGCATCATCAGGTCCAGAAAGATGTTAATTCTACTCAGGCTCATGAGAATCATGATGTGCAACGACCTACGCCTGTCCGACCGCCTTTGGAATCTACTGATTAGATGAGTCAATCATCGGATGAGGAATGACAGGTCTACACATCCAGAAGGAAGAAGAATCTACTCGAGCTCAAAAATCTGATGAATGATACTTTTGTTACTACGGGCAATGGTACTCATCTTATAAATCTGTTAACTTACTCACTTTCGAGAACTTGAGGCAGTAAAACTAAAGTGAGACGTTCCTAGCACTTTTGTGCCTTTTTGGTTTTTTATCTTTACGTATTTTTGTTTTATTTGGGTTTTGTGTGTGTTGTATTATATGAGTTATGCTTTCTTTTTGGCCCTCTCATACAACCTTTCTGTATCTTTTCCGTATTAATATATTTGCCCTTCAGCATTTTCAAATATGAAATTATTTTTAAAAAATTAATTGATAATTTATCATTAAAAAATTATTAATAAAAAATATATTCATGAACAGTTCATACTCGGCTTAAAAAATAGATGCCAAATATAAACCAACAAAACACAAACAAGAACACTAATATTTTTTAAGAAGCTCCCCCGTATACGTAAGAATATTACATCAGGAGTTGGCGTTAGGAGTCCAATGGTGGGGCGCCAAGTGTCAAGCAGACCCCACCGTAATACATTGGGATTGGCCAGTGTAAAGACTGGTAGGGCCCGCTTGACATATGGCGCTCTGCCATTGGATTTCGAACACATCCGGAGTCCTGATGTAATATTTTTTCCTACCCCTTATTACTTTGAAAAGCCACAAACCTTCTTCTCTTCCGAGATTCTACCCTCGCCGACGTTCCTCCTCCCTCTACCGGTAAGCCCGAAACCAATTCACGGCATAATTCCCGCTTCTGAAACTTCCATCTTTCTCCACCTTGGCCGCTCCTACCAGAAACCATTAAGGTAACCCTCTTCTTCCTGTAAATCCCGCAAATTCGTCTTCCAACAGGATATATTAAATCCTGGATTTAAGGCAAATCGGAGGGAAAACGAGATTTAAGAACATGTAAGATTTACAGATGTGCTTTTTTTTTTTTCGTTTGGCAGGATTTGTCATAAATCACGTGTAAATCCTGCTTAAAACAAGCTGCCAAACAGCCTCTGTTGTTAGATATGTAAATACATAGGAATGGTACGTATGTGAATGTTAATTTATTTTGCGACCAGGTATGCTGTTTGATTGTTGATTAGTTAGTATGGGAGTTCTATAATGGTGGCGTTTAGCCTTCTTAAACAACTCTCTTTATTCTGAACCTATCCATATTGATAGAACCCATCAACAAATTTGGACTATCCAAGATCAGTAAGCGCCAAAAGATCTAATGCTTTTCAAACATTATTAATATGCGATTTTATTAATTACAAAAAAATAATCCAAAATTATTTTTTTTGTAATTAATAAAATCGCATTTTAATGATGTTTGTGAAGCTTTAGATCTTTTTCACGCTCTTTAATTGTGGATAGCCCTAATTTGTAAATGGGTTCTATCGAGAGAGGGATAAGTTTAGCTGTTTTGATAACATGTAGTTGGTAGTACATATTATTTTTTTTATTTTTGGCGTGTATTTATTGTTAGAACTTTTTTTGTTTTCTCTTATAACTGCTAAAAGCTTCTATATTTATTAAATCACGTGAGTATAGTAAGTTTAGTTCCTGATTTGCTAGTTAAAAAAAAAATTGGTCTAGAAATGTGGAGTTTTAAACTTTTGGGTTGACAATGGGTTTGATCATTATTGTATCTAGCTCAACTTTGCTCGTCTCCTCTCTCCTCTTCTTTTATTGCTCTTCAACTAGTGGTTTTAAAGATGAATAGTTCTATCAAGATTAAAAATGTAGTTTGTGGCTCTCATTGGTCCTAAATACTGTAGTTGAACATGGTTCAAATAGCGGGTGACTCTTACTTTCTATCCAGATTAAGTAGGCTCCTGGTGCTTGCTACTTGATATTGCTTCTATTTGAGGTGGAGTGATCATTGACCCAAGAGACGTTTTTGCAATCATTGCTATAGTACTGCTACAATATTGCGAACTCGTGTGAGCGAGAGCGACTTGGAACGATCTAAGAGGGTCGGTCGATCCTTCTTTTATGTGGTTTCCCTCCTATTGGGGTGGGGTCCACCCCTACTTACTCTAAGTCTATAAATACATTGTCTGTATTTTTAAGTAGTTTTTGGCTCAGATTTTTATTTGAATAGTCGCTAGTGTCCAGTGTTCATCTTTTAGGGCTATACCAAAGGAGATAAGGTACTTCAGCTGCAACTATTCAGATGTTGTTACTCTCTCCAATGATTCGAGTGTTGCTCTAGTTGAAGCTCGATCCTGTGGGGATATTTATCCTTAACGAACTCCGCATTTCTCCCATTTTACTGAAAGAATTTTTATTGAAGGAGATTTAAATAAACATATCGGTAGAGTGGTAGAAGATTTCCGAATTACTCATGGTGGCTACAGTTTTTGAGTAGCTAATGAAGAAGATAGAGCTATTTTAGATTTTGTTTTAGCAGATGATTTTGTTATTACTAATACTTTATTCAAGAAAAGAGATGTGCATCTTATTACTTATAAGAATAGATCTAATAAAATACAAATTGATTATTTTCTTATGAGAAGAAGAGATCATCGAGATTGTAAAGATTGTAAGGTCATTCAAAGTGAAAATTTAAGTACCCAACATCGTTTATTAGTTTTAGATTTTAAGATGAAGAATTGTAAAATAAAAAATATTAGGACTCATCATCGTAGAATTAGATGGGGGAATCTAAAAGACACAAATAAAATTAATTTTACGAGTAAAATTCAAGATTTCAAAATTTGATATATTCATAAAGAAATAAATATTATGTAGGATAAAGTGATAAACAGTACTAAACAAGTAGCAAAAGATTTGCTTTGAGAATCAAAAAAAAAAGTTTTTATAAATAAAAATTGTTGGTGGTGGGATAATAATGTGCAAAAAAAAGATAAAATATAATAGGTTATGTTATAAGAATTGGTTTAAGAGATATCCTTTGGAGAGTTCTTGAGAAGAAATGTGTTTATAT
The DNA here is from genome assembly GCF_001263595.1 of Phalaenopsis equestris. NCBI lineage: Eukaryota > Viridiplantae > Streptophyta > Magnoliopsida > Asparagales > Orchidaceae > Phalaenopsis > Phalaenopsis equestris. The sequence continues at coordinate 81,256 of NW_018165297.1, forward strand.
GACTTATATTCAAGTCATTAAAGATATGTATGCTAGAGTTGTTCCTTGTGTTCAAACTGAGGGAGAATTGACTAAATATTTTTTTTATTTCTATGGGATTACATTAGGGATCAGCTTTAAGCCCATATCTTTTTGCTTTAGTTATGGATGGTCTTACTGGACATCTGTAGGAGGATGTATCTTGGTGTATGCTTTTTGCTGATGATATCCTTCTTGTGGATAAAACGAGAGAAAAAACCCAGGAAAAACTTGAATTATGGAGGTCTACATTGGAGTCTAAAGGCCTTCATCTAAGTAGAACTAAAACTGAATACATAGAATGTAATTTTAGTAGTAGTAGCTCTAGTGACAGAAGTGTGAACTTGGGTGATCAAATTATTAAAGTCGTGAACAATTTAGATATCTTGGGTCTGCTGTTCAAAGCGATGGTGATATAGATGGGGATGTTAATAGTAGAATTCAAGTTGATTGGTTGAAGTGGAGGAATGCTTTGGCCCTTTTGTGGGGAATGCTTTGGCCCTTTTGTGTGATAGAAAAGTACTGCTTAGACTGAAAGGAAAATTTTATAAGACGGTGGTAAGGCCTGCAATGCTCTATGACGCTGAAAGTTGGCATTTAAAAGAGAAGCCTAGTAATAAGTTAAGTGTTGTCGAGATGAGAATGATTAGGTGGATGAGTGGCTTAACACTTAGAGACAAAATGCGAAATGAATATATCCGTTATAGGGTTGGTGTAGCTCCTGTGACGAACAAAATCAGAGAAAGTCGTCTTAGATGGTTTGGTCACATTAAACGTCAACCATCTGATGATCCGATTAGGAGAGTAGATGTTTTAGATTCGACTTATGTTAAGAAAGGCAGAGGTAGACCTAGGAAGACTTGGGCTTATTGTATGAAAAATGATCTTAATTTACTAGAACTAAATGAAAATATGACACTAAATAGGACGCAATGGAGAAAAAGACCCCACATAGTGGGATTAAGGCTTTGTTGTTGTTGATAGTTTGGGTTAACTTTTTATAATTTATTATCAGAGCTACTCTAGCCTTACTCATATCGTAGGATATCTAACACCCATCATTATCCAACCCTATCTCCATCCAAAAATTTTCTTTCCTACCCTACATCACGCCTACACACCCTTTGACTCCTCTGGTCCTAAAACTGTAGCCATGAGAAATTCACAAAAGGATGTTTAGGAATTTACCATGGAAGAGATGCAGTTTAAATCCTCCAACCACAACAGAAGTTTGCTTTTGTATAGGGGAGACAATCCGGAAGGCTCACTTGTAGCCACATCAGTGACGTACTAGATTGAAGGAATTGAGCAAATCTCTTACAACAAGTGAATTCCATGAATGAAGAATTTCTACATTGAAGAATCAACATGAAGTATTTGAGAAATCTAAATTTTGAAATAAAGATGGATTTGTCGTATTTTGATGGTCACTTGGATTCAGATGAGATCATCAAGTGACTTGAGACTGCAAATTTTTTTTTAGCACCAGAAAATTCCATCTGACAAAATTGTGAAGATAGACGCTAACAACTTAAAAAAAACTGCATTATTTTGGTGAAAATTTGAAGTATTTATGCCAGCTCACTGTAAACCGAGTGTTCACACCCTAGCTTTAAAAGTGGAGAGGCAACATTATCTGATGACTACCACATCTTACAGAAAAAGTTTAACCATATGATCGAGTAGGAGTACACCAAGGGGAACATCAAAGCCCCCGCTCGAGGAGAAACTGATTCAAAGTGGACAACAAGTGAAGCCAATCCACATTTTCAAATCTATTCCAGCTAGGAAGTGTTTCAAAGTGTAGAGGCAACATCATCGGATGACTCACGCGTTACAGACAGAGTTTAACTATAGAAATCAAGTAGCAGGAGTACACCAAGGGGAACATCTATGCGCCCATGTAGAAATTGATTCAGAGTGGACATGTGAAGTCAATCCACATTTTCAAATCTATTCCAACCAGGAAGTGTTTCAAGTATCACGATTTTGGGACCGAATCATGTTGCACAACCAGAAGAATGATCTCTTTTACTAATCGGGGAGTAGTTGAAGAAATAAACAATAATTAAGGAGTGGATGAAGTTTTCAGAATGGATTCTCAACTTCCAAATGACAAAGAAGAGATGCCAATGACTCCAGTTGAAGTAAGAGTAGTTGTTCGAGAAGGAAGTGAGTTGAGGTAATGGGCGTTCATGCAAAGTATGAGACTGTGGTGCCTCAAACCACCTTTTTGCTGCAATTGAGAGGAGCATCAACAAGACTGCCATTAAAAGTTCAAAGGCCCATGTGTTTCAGAACCAATACTAGAGGCATGACAACCCCAAACAAGAGAAATTCAGATTTTCTGATATATACTCTACTTTCTATGTTGCCCCTATTAAGGGTCCGTTGGGGCAGCCTATAAGTGCGGGCGGCTTTTTCAAAATGCTACCGTACTGTTTGGTTCGCACATTTCATCAACTTATCCGAAACTAAGTTTGGGTTTTTACACTAAACGCAGACCGCTTTTCAGGATAAGCAGCTTATCCTGAAACACACAAGCTGCCCTAAACGGACCTAAGAGAGGTCCAACATATCAGAATTGAGAAACTTTCGAGCTACTTCTAGAAGACCATATAGTCATTTAGGCAGTAAAATCAGTTCAGTGATGTACCTACGGACATATGATTTAACAAGATTAATGAACAACGTGGGATATTGCTTTAAGATTTTTGGAGAGAGATTCTTTGATGGGATCCAGTTCTACTAGGGAATTGGAAGATATCTTTCCAGAGCAATTGTTATTGAGAGTGGCACAAACTGTCACAGATTTAGTCCCAGAGTTGATTTTTTCTCACATAGTTGCTTATCAGATATATTCAGCCGAGTACGATGAGTGGGAGAAGCAAATTATAGATTTATTTGCTCAGGATTTGACTCGTGATAATTGACATCATTATGTAGCTCTAGCTCAAGCTGTGCCCACAGTGGATGTATACTTAATGTTCTTTTGAATGACAATGCTTGTAGGATTGACCTACCGGGATTTTGCAATATTTCCGCTACCATCAAAGGGGCTAACCTAACTGTTATGAGAAAATAGAAGCATTGATAGATGAGGTCTAAGCTTCCTCAACCCTGGAAGATTGATGCAGGAGTGTCCCTATTCCCGTTCTCGCGAATTGGATCGGATGCGGAATTCTCCCAACGACCTCAGACCAATTTATAACACAAATTGAGGGCCGACTAACTTTCCTTGTGTGGATTTAGCTCATCCTTTCAACAATGGGCCTGATCCTAATTACCAAGAGCTTTTATACTTGATTCATATATTTAGGTTTTTAGTTTTTCATGTGTTTTTTTTAGGACAACCGACGACATCCGTTCTTCTCCCTTTGAGTGTTGTATCTTAGGGATTGGGTGGTGCTTTGAGTGTATCTTTCTCCCGAGGTGGTGATTATATTCTTGGTCTCCTTTCCCCAATTTACAGGGATTAGGTGGTGCTTCAACTGTATCTCTCTCGGCCATTCTCCATCGCTATAGCCACCTCGAACAACACTCGTTTACTATTTTTCACCGCATCCTTCTCGTTCCAGCCCTTCTTGCTCGATGCCACCTTCGCGGACATTTGCCCCTTGTTGTTCTGCAGCCCTCCACTTTGCCCTTTTACTTTCATCACCTGGAGAACAACAAAGCCGTTGTTTTCTTGCTCTCCCCTGCCCATTCCAGCTTTTCCCACCGTGCCTCGCCGCTCTACTTGCCACCCCACTTGCTGCCCTTGTTGTCCTATCCCTCCGCTTTGCTGCCAACGCAATTCCGACCCCTACTTTTTCTGTCTCAACCACCCCAACCCATTTTGGTCATCTATCTTCGCTCCGATCACCTAACCATCCTCTTTCACCCGTGGATCGAGCCCTAGTGTGAGTTTGTGCCGTGCTTGTTGTATTTTTCCTTTCAACCACCTATTTGTTTTCAGCAATATTTTCTTTCTCTGTTATGATATGGGTCAACTCTGGTATCATGTGGAGAGCTCTTACATGAGGAGGATAGTGTGAAGGCGTATTGGAGTTGAGTTTAGTCCCACAGTGGATAGTTAAATGTGTATTGTTATAGAAATACCAAGTGGTTGATCCCCACCAATAAGTTTAAACTTCAGGGCTGAGAACATGTTTGATTTTTGGTTTGTTCCCAAATTTGGCCCCATCTTGTATAAAACACTTCCCATTTGTATTTTGTTATGATTTGATAGCAACTATTGATCATCAGGAATCATTTTTCAGCTCATCTTATTAATCAGCATATTTTGCGATTTTATTTATGTTCCATACACTTTATGCAATGTTAATATGTGTTGGAAAGCTGTCGAGAGGAATAATTTTGCTTGCTTGCTATTGTATTTTTTTTAGTAATACTTCAATTTGGGCTCACTTGTCCTTGTATTCGGTTTCTCCCATACATTCTGCTGGTGCTTCATATATTTCTTCAACTGTAACTTTTAAACAATTTCTTCATTTGTCTATGATATTCTTGAGCAATCTATTGTTTAATTTGTTCATTCATCTTATGGGAGAAAGTCTTTCTAAATTGTATTCAAGACTTTTAATGGATAGAACCACTGCATTAATTTCTTTCTTAGGGATTATCTGTATATTTATCTTAATATTTATAACTTTTTTCTGGAAATTTAATCGGTGACCTTTTGAGCATAACTTTTCTTTGTAGACTAAGCCGATTCGAATAATGTCTGTATATGTCGACACTTCATGATCATATCCACGGGATTTGATGTTTTATAAGGAAAGTAAATTGTTGATCTGTCTCGTAATTAGATCTTGAGGCTTAATATATTTCATTGGAGGAGAAGCTTCTATTCATGAAACATAAGTTTCTTTATTTTCTCCTGGTAGAATCTCTTTTTCAGCTCCAAAATTATGTCACCTTTCATAAAATCAAGCCAAAATATTTTCCGGATGTACATTTTTTGTCATAATGATAATCCATGATTGTTTTGTGACATTGTTCAAAATATAAAATGTCTTCAACATGGCTTGCATGTTTATCCAGTAATTTATATTAACTGTTTATGTTGTATTAAGATAAATAATTTTATCCGAGAAAGGGATCTTTTATCATTAGTTATGAGATATCAGATTCTGAATTGTACATTTATCATAAGAGATTTGCTTGTCCCATTTAGTTTTTGTGATGGGTAATTCAATACATCTTAGTCTAATTAAATTTTTGCATGATATCACGAGAATACTGATTATCGCGTGGCAATGGTTGATTACAGAAGTTCATTTCCATTAACTCTCAAGGATTCACAGTATTATAATCTTCATTATTGATTTCTAAAATATTGATAATTGTGGATTTAATATAATTGACCGGTTATGATTGCATATATTCACTGTATCTTGCTGATGCATTTAGTGATTTTGTCACATTGGTGAAATGGTGGATGCATATGAATTACCATAAACATTTTTTTTTAGGTCAATTTGACCACAAGGGATCCTCCTTCCTCTCCCAAAATTAGGTATTGCGCTGCCTTCTTGAATAATTATCTTAGTAGTGGTTACTATATCACTAATTCTATACATCTCAATAATTTTATCTTTCATCTCTTTATCAATTACCATCTCAGCCGTGTTCTCTTTGTTAACATTTCAAACACAACTTGTAATTTAAACCAGTACCCTTTGATATAGCTTTTTTCATTTAGTTTCTTGAAAAGAAGAGAAATATAATATTTTTCTTGTTTTTGTGCCCCCCAAATTCTTATTTTCTTACATTTAAAGTTCCAAACATTTGTATAGTAAATCTAATATTAGTTTTTATTTTGGTCTTGGAATTATTAAATTCTTTCTTAGTTTTTGCCACAACCGACTTAAGTTATGGCTTGCCAAACCTCACATGTTTTTCCCCACATTCAGGTTATATAGTGGCATGCTACTTTAGTGTGGCATCAAAACAAACTCCTGGTTGCTTGTCACCATAGTTGCGTTAGATCATGTTGTGCCATTTATAGGAAACACTGTAGTACTTGCAAAGTTATCATTATTGCTCATAATTTTTTTGATTGATTGTAATCTTGATATCAATCATTTATTTTTCTCGTTCAAGTTTGGGACTGGCCTTAAAGTTTTGTTCTTCTTATTTTTGTTATTAGACTATATGATGCAACCATAATTTATGCTGATTTTCTTAGAATTTTTTTTTTTTTTGTAAAGGAATCTCATTTCACTTTTTCCCCTATATGTAATTTTGACCAAAATTTTTAAGGGCATTTACATACATAACACCCAATTCCTATGTATTTACATACCTAGCACCTAAACATTATTCCACTCAAAACTTTCATATCACATAAAAATACCACCGCTTTAACTTTTAAAAAGTTAAATATTCCTTTTCATATATAATTATGGTGGCATACTTTGAAAAATTTGAGGTTTAGGTGTTAGATTTGTAAATACATAAGAATTGGTTGGTATGTTTGTAATCTTCCATTGTAATTTTCCAATTTTTTATTGAAGTTTGGAAAAGCTAACCTAATTGTTGATGTGCACACCTTACTTTTTATTCTAATCCGTTGTATTAAATGGATAGGACCAAAGATGGATCACCATTTTGGTGGAGGGAATTGGATGATGGTTCCAACACAAAACTCGATTCCGCAAGACCATAGCTCTCTCCAACCGCAGTATTACCAACAACAACAACATCAGTTACAACAACATCAGTTAAATCAACAACTCCAGCAGCAGCAGCAACAACAACAACAACATGACCACCATCAACTCCAATCACTGGCTTCTCATTTCCATCTTCTTCATGTAAGCTTTCTTTTATGAGCAATTTCGATATCGAGTTTTTGTTAGACTTATGATAGGCTTAGTCTAATTTCATGTTGTTGGTCATTTATATTGTTTCAAATTTAAGTTTATGCTTGGGTTTGTTTTATATTTAAAGACTAAGAAACGCTTAATATCCTAATTAAATCAAATTAATCTTAATAGCCTAGTTATGTAGCTCATTAAATTTTTTTGCGAATCAATCAATTTATTAATTATTATAGGCAAATAATTGTGATTGAGAAATAATAGGCTTAATTTTCTAAATCAAAACTTTATTTAATCTCTAATTGGGCTTGATAAATAATTAATAAGATTTTTGATTGATTATTAAATTAATGAATTATCTCATATCTAATCACCTTATTTAGACAACAATATTGATCTAAGCAGTCCTGATTAGATTTCTTAATTAACACTTACAACCAAGTATTATAATTAGTCCGATTAATTGAAATAGTTTCTCAGGTTGTTTTCAAAGCATAAAAAATACCCTACGCCTTTTCTCAGTTTTAGGATACAATCCATTTTTTTTCCAAAAAAATAATTAAAAACATGATTGCTTAACATGTTTTTTTACTTGTGTCTCTATTTTTGAACAATAAAAATGAAATAAGTATTTGAAGTGAATTCAAATATCTTGTAAAGTGTGCAAGCCGGTCATGCCACATTTTTAGATAGTGGTGGAAAATAAATTTTGTTAAGAGGTGCCCTCAAAATAGGCAAACGTGGGAGTATCTCATTTGCATTTGATTTTAAATTTATTCCTTTGGGTTTTGTCGAGCTTAATCAACCTTTTACACATGGTATGATATTAATTTTTTGAAAATCCAATGATATTTTTGAGAACCGATCGTCCAACTAATCATTATCAAAAGTGCTTAATATCAGCACTTTTTTATAACATACTTGTATATTTTATACATCACAAGCAAGTGATTATATATATTTTATAATTAATATGACTGACATTATTTATATATCAAAATATAATTTGCAGGAGTAATATTTATTGCCATTAACAAAAAAAGTATGCTGATTTTTTTTTTTGGTTAAAGGTGCTCTCAAAATAGGCCAGCATGGTAATATGTCCGTTCTTTTATTCCTTTGGTTTCATTGTGTCTTGTTCGACTTTTACACGGTGATTATGTGTGTGTGTGTGTGTGTGTGTGTGTGTGTAATTGATTTACGATGACGCTCTAAAATAGGAAAAGATAGACTCTAATTTTATGAAAATCAATAGTTTTTTTGAGTCATCAACCAAACTGACCATTATCAATAGAACTTAATACCAACACAGTTTTTTTATAAAACATGTATACTCTATATATTACAATTAGTAGATGCATATTATAACCAATATGAATGACATTATTTATATATCAAAATATAATATGAAGGAATAATATTTATTCTATTTAATAGAAATTTTATGAGTGAAATTAAATATTTTAACTTCAAGAATCACTTCAAGATATAAGACATTATGCTTTAATTATTTTAAGGCAATAATTATCCATACAACTTGTTATTTCATTCCGAATGTAAAAAAGAAAATCTTCTAGCATATCTATAACAAATAATAAAATATCAAATGTGGGATTGACAACTTACACAAAATTAGGAATCTAATATAAACATCAATGCCAACACCTCTAACAAAAATATGATTGCAATTACAAAATTGATGCATTGGATGCAAGTTTTCTTGTTTAAATCAAAGTGATGCCACGAGGTCAAACAAAATTATTTTGGCTGTTTAAAAATAGAAATTATACATATCAATCACATAGAGAATTTTGTTAGTCTCTTGATGTATCATGGTAGATACTTGAGGTGGAATCAGGTGTTATGAAAATAGTCCCAAAGTATCGTTGATAATAGTGCAAAATAATTACAAAATAATGTTAAGATAAGTCATACTTAAATTAGTGAGATTAAATGGTAGAAGTGTAAATGAGTCAAACTTGAGTTTGTTTTTGTTCATGTTCGATTCGTTAGAATTTGAATTGAATATGAGTAAAATAAAAGTTAATTTCAAACAATAAAAAATAAAAAAAAAATGTGTCAAAGAGAATAAAATCGTTCTTCTTATTTACTAACTATTTATTAAATTTAAAATTATAAAAAATTAATTGTTATGTGTATATACATATTATCATTCAATAATGAGCTAAAAACGATCAATAAAAAATTTGTTGATGTTTAGGTCAATTAAGAATTAAGTTTAAAATATCTGTTTATGATGTACATATTTATTTAGGGATTGTTTGGGATCACTATTATTTTTATTTTTTTATTTTTATTTTTGCTTTTATTTTAAAATCATGTTTGTTTTAGTGTATTTTTCACATGTTTTTTTAATGTTTTTAAAAATATTTAAAACATATAAAAGTTGTTTAAAGTATTTTTAAAAAATAACTAATTCTGTTATATTTCAAAAAATAAATAAATAAAATGAAAAAAAAAAGCAAAAATCAAAAGTGATTTGAAATGATCTCTTAACAAATGAATCAAACTCAAATTTCTTGATGTGTCGAACATAGTTATTTGCCAATGAGCTTTTAAAACAGTCATAAGAAATGGTCACGTAGAATATAGAGTATTTTTCTAATGGTTTTTTTATTTGTTTAGTGTCTGTTTGACATCACTTCTATTTTTTGTTTTCTTTGTGTTTTTGTTTTATTTTTTTATATTTCGTTTTAAAATAAAACATTTTTGGCATGTTTAATTAGGATATGATTTTTTAAAAAAAATATTGGTGTTTTTAAAAGAAATTAATATTTAAAAAATTCATTAAACAAATATGTTTTAAAAATAAAAATGAGGAGAAAAACAAAAAAAAAAGAAATTGATCCAAAATGGGCCATTAGTTGTAAATGTTTGATCAGTAGAGTTATTTCCTCGGGAACAAATTTTTTTAGTTTTGGAAAATAGTAGCTCATATGCTTTCATATTGAAGATTGTCTTTCGTATGACAATTATAAGTTGTTTTTTTCTATGAAGACCAAAATTTTATGTTTTTTGTAACATTCATTAGATTTACAATGTTACGTTCTTCAAATAGCCATTGTTTGTGCTTGTAATGATTTTATTGCCATACTAATGTTTTTATTTAAGGTTTGGTGCGTTTACATAAATACCACATAAGTCTTTTATATTTACATGGTATAATATAAACACCAAAAATTTAATATTTACGTACGTAATACTCAAATTTTTAACATCACATAAAAATATTGCTATTGACTAATTTTAAAAAGATTTTTCTTGGAAAGATGAGTCTAGAGGGCAATATGTGTGATTCGAACCTGCTACCTCTGGTAAGAGACTACACCTCAAAACACTATACCACGGATAAGTGTGATATTTTTGAAAGTTAAATACATCTTTTCATGTATAGTTTTGTTACATCAAAATATTATAAATGTTAATATGAAAGTTTATTTGCTTGATAATAAATATATAAGAATTATATGGCTTGCATATAAATTTCCCTAAAAGTTTTTCTTTATAGCTACTAAAGATAAATATTTTTTTTCACGTGAATTTTTACATATCTGAATTTTTACACATCTCTTGTGTCGATAGCTCATATTGCTTAAGAGCTGTGCTTTATTCAATAATCTAGCAATTTTTTTTTCCCGTTAAATGCACTAAGTTTTTTGAGATTTTGCATGATTGGTCGTCTTTCTTTCTATCAGCTAGAATGATTCAATTTCACACTGAAGAATTGAATACATTTCATATAATTGGCCAAATTTTTGTTGTTTGTTTAATTACGATAAACTATACCTGGTGTCACGAAATAGCTCGGGAAATTGGAGTTAACTAAAGCAGAAACAGACGATTGAAAAGTGAAAGTAAATATTTTTAAACAGTAATATTAGTCCCCAAAAATATTCAACTAAAAAGAGCCATTAATTCACAATACATGAGTAAAAATTTTATAAAAGGAAATATAAAATCATCGGCTTGATATAATAAAACAAATAATATATTAAAAGTTGACAAAAATAGAAGTCAAATAAAATACTATTTCCAGTAATTAAACTCTCTCCTATCAATCAAATCAATTTAGCAGATATTATTTTGAAGGAGCAGTTAATTAACACGCTATGTTTATAAAAGTTTAGTGAATAATTATCATTTTATTATTTATTAAATTTTGTGGAAATGCCTAATTTGAATGCTTGAAGAACTATGCAGATTAATTTATAAAGTAAGTCTTATATTTTTTTATTTTATAGAAACCTTTATTAGATCTTGATCAATTACATTTTCTTCATTTTATTCAATTATCTCATTTTTTTAAATTTTTCTTTTTTCCTTTAAGAAGTCATCTCAAAAATACCGTCAAAATATACAAATAAAGGTACAATATTTAACTTTTTGTGCTATAAAGGTAAAACATGTACCATTTCTTCTATCATTTTATATAATAAAGATACAACATTTACTATTTTGTATGATAAAGGAAAATTTTTAACCTTTTTTTATCTCTAATTTGCATGAGTATAATAGTTTCCCTAGTTAGTATCACAAGGAAGTGACTATTGGGAAACTTAACATTAAAATTATCATTTATTATTTTTTAGTTCCATTTTATTATTAAATTCATTTATTTTTGTTTAATACAAAAGAAAATCATAAAACAATAATTTCTTTTTCATTTATTTTTTTTCAACTGTAAATGTACTTTTAATGTGTAAGAACAAATGAAATATTATACAAAATAAAAATAATAAATTTAATGCATATAAAACAAGAATTATTTATCTTGATTTCGCCTTATAAAATTATCATTTTAAATTTGTAGGCTTCCTCTTTCAAACCTCAATTGCTTACTTTAGTCATTTTATCTAAAAATTTAAATTACTCCTAGAGAATAACATTTGATGCTCTGATAATTCACTTAAATTTATAAACCCTATAAATTTAAACATACCTCAATTTTCCTCTTACTTCACTTGCTCAATCAACGATCATTCCAATAATTCAGTTTTCAATCACCTCTATCAACCTATTTATTACTTTTTAACTAAAACTCTAAAAACTCATTTTAATCTCAAATATTTGTGCAAAATAAAAAGAATTGTAAATAGAATTTTAACGATCATGATCCTTACAATTCTTTCGATTCATAAGTTCTACAACATTCAATTTCTGATATTAAGTATTGCAATTAATACTAATACCAAATAACATTAATTTAAACTAATTACTTTTGGGAATAAAATCTTAACATTTTTTTGTTGTTGCCAACTTTTCTAATTTTCAAATTTATTATCTTTTACCATTTGATTGACATCAATTAACAATAAAATCTAATTTGATACGTAACAATTTATAACTTAATTGACTATAAACAAATTTTCAAATAAACGCTAACATTTATTATCGCAAATTGTTATCTTCTTCCAATCTGAAAAGTTCTTCTGTCTATTCTTTCTAATTTATATAAAACTTAATATTAACATTTAATATATTTTAAATTAATTAATTATTCTAAAAAAAAAGCATAATAAACCCCACATTACCTTGCCTCCTTTTTCCGCATTTAAGCTTCTCTTCCTAGATGTTAGGCTCAGTAGTCCAACTCGCACGGTGCTTCAATTCCTTTCATCTTTGATGCCTGATTGGTTTGGCACTTCCCCCGCATGTGAAGCCACATGGTTTGACTCACATGCGAGGCTTCCTCCTCTTCCGTATTTCTTCCCTCACTAGTAGTGCCCTCCTCAACATTGACTTCCCCTCCCGAACACAAGAGCACTTCCTTCTTCCCATGCGACGTTTTCTTCCATGCACAAAATGAACACAACCTCACCTCCTTCCTCTTCTTCTTTCTCACTAGCAAGTCACACCCACCGTTTTTGTCTCTCGCTCTAGTCTTCTTTAATAGGTTTTGGTTAGAAACGAGACTTCGTCTCCTAATATCACAATCGTCGAGCAAATTGCATTTGAACTGCATGTATTAATCTATTTATTTATTTTTTAAAAAAAATACAATTATTACATCTCGCATAACTGAATTTCATCCAATTGAAATCATACTTTCCAGAAACTTGGATGATGTTTGATATTGTTTTATGTTGCTCTTTTAGATATAAAAAATTCAAAGCATGCAGAAACATATTGGGTATGCTATCTCAAGATAGGAATACAATACTTATTTGGGAAATTTACATGCATACCGCACAATTCTTATGCATTTACACATCTCAAGACAAAGTTTGATATTTATACTTATAACATCTCAGAGTCATCAGTCATGCGTGAAAATGTGTATTCACTTTTAAAAATATGGTTAATAATTAGTTATGGTGATACTTTTGATGTGGTGTTAAAGATTTGAGTGATATGCATGTAAACATGAATGTTTAGGTGTTAGATATGTAAATGCTTAAAAATTTTGCGGTATGTTGTGTAAATGCCCCTTCTTTTTTCTGGGAGAACAAACCAAGAAATTTATTTGTATAATTAGCTCATTAAGAAATTGAAACAATCTAAGTATCTAAGATGCTTTAGTAAATAACATTAGTAGATTTTTAGTTATTATACATTTAACTATATTATAATCTCATTTAAACATGTGTATGAAAACATTATATAAAAATGACTATATTTTATTTCTTAAAATACATGAAGTAATTGTGTGTTATATTAAATTGTAGAATATTATTGATAAAGTTATCATTCCCCTGATGATTATAATAGTATAATTTGTAAGTCTACTAACAAAAAATAAATTTCAACTGCATGTACCATAATAATTTATTTATACTTGCTACACTTTTTTGTTAAACCTTTAATTTCACTGGTAATTCGAAATATTATAAGAAATCTGTTATAGTCCATATTAAGGCTTAACTTTTAGCATCTCACCAAGTCCATAAGCTCTGCTTGGGTCAGACTAATTGTTTCAGACTAATAGTTTCAGACTAATATGTTTTTGAAATTGCACTTTGTAGGAGTTTATGGTTTTGTTATGCATATTTCTAAATAGTTTTAACAAATAATCATTATTTGCTGCTAATGCTTGTCATTGCTGCATAAGGTGACTTTTGGCTCTCTAGTTTTTATTCATTTTTTAAGTCATCTTCTTTGCTGCTTGGGATCATTTTTGTTTTGTTTTTTTTTTATTTTCAAACAGTGCAGTTACATACATGCCACTAATTTCTTATATATTTACATGTCCAGCATCTACACTTTTACATTTTTACCACCAAAATCTTTTGCATCACTTGAAAAATACCTCTATTTTGACTTTTAAAATGTGAAATACACCTTGTCATGCAATAGGTAAGGTGGGATATATGTAAAAATTGAAGTTTAAGTGTTAGATGTGTAAATACATAGGAATTGAGTGGGTATGTATGTAGACTTCTTTTTTATGTTTATTGTTTTTTTTTTTTTTTTTTTTTTTTTTTTTTTGCCTACTCGTGTTTAATGGTGACACTTGTGTTTCAAAACATTCAAAGCACTTAATAACTAAGTTTTTTTATAATAAATTTATTTATTTTTGAAATAAAAAATAATAACATGTAAAGAGTTTACTGAACAATATGATTTTAAAATTAAAAACAAAACAAAACAAAATAAAAATACAAAACAAAAATAATTCTAAACAATCCCTTAGGGGGGCCATTTGGAATCCATTTTACTTTTTTATTTTGTTTTGCTTATGTTTTGATTTGAAACAAAACATGTTTAGCTATTTGATTAAAATATAGTTACTTTATAAACATCGAAAACACATAAAATATTTTTTGAGTGTTCTCAAAAACAAGTTAATTTCTTTTTAGAAGTAAAAAGGCAAAATCATGTAAATAACACACTAAACAAAAATGTTTTTTAAAAATAAAAGAAAAAACAAAATAAATACAAAAAATAAGATTGATCCCAAATAAGCTCTTAATTTTTATCTTTATATTTTTATTCAACATTTTCTAATGTAGTTCATATATAAATTTTTAGTTGGCCGAAAGCGTGGCTGAAGCGGTTGAAAGTGGAACTAGAGATCAGCACTCAGAAGCTTTGGTACTCTCTCTCTCTCTCTCTCTCTCTCTCTCTCTCACTCACTCACTCACGCACACACACACATACATTTGTATCTACAATGCACGTGCATAGGGGAAATATTATTATTAAGAAGATTGCAAAAATTGGATTGGATAACAAACTAAAAGAAAAGGTTCAAGGTTCAAGGTTTAATGGTTCAACTGTGGTTGAATCGAATGTTGAATTGGATTACATAATAAATATTTATGTGCAAAAAACAGTTTTGAGCTTGAATTGAATTGGTTAAATGACCGGTATTGGTCCAATCCAATTTTTAAAATTAAGGTTATTATGCTAACCCAAGCGGTAAAACTTGTTTTGCAGCAACCTTGTTAGATAATTTATTTGTTTGGCTATTTTTTTCCCCTTTAAGCTACTTGGTTTAAATGACTATTTATTCATCTTTTGTGTTTTCATGAGATGAGAATATTTTATTTCCATTCTTCCTTTCTGATTATGGTTTTTCTAAGCCTGTTCCTAACTTGTTTGCATTTGATTGTTTCACAAGATCAATGAATTGACCAACAATTTTGAGAAGTGTCAACAATTGCTGAACTCCATCTCAGCTTCTTTTACCACAAAAGCTATGGTAAGTACAAAAGATTGTATTTCATTCTTGCACCGGGAGAAATTTGAGAAAAAGTAATTGTATGTATGTGTGTGTGTATATATATATATCACTTAATTTTGATATTTGCTTGCTTGCTTGCTGAATGAATCATCAAAATGTTTCCCTATCTATTTGTGGTGATGCTATTTATATGAAAGTATCAAATTAGAGTTTAACTCTTTTAATATGGGCTGAAATAACATCTAAGCATGTGGATGACGGGGTAGTTTTGAACACTTTTTAACTATTCTTTGGACTAATATGATATTTTTATAGATTGTGAGAATAAAGTGCCTCTCTACAAAGATTTGATGGACTATTTTGACATTTTTCTCGGTCCCCATCTATTTGTGATGGTGCTATCTTTGAAAGTACCATATTAGCTCAACTCTTTTAATATTTGGTAACGTATCTTCTAAACATTCAGATAGTGGGATACTTTTAGCTTGCTTTAAAATAGGCCTATTTTAAAATAGTCTGGAGATTAGTTTGATATTTTTATAGACTCGGAGACTAAAATGAACGGCGCCTTATTATGTATTTATTTTGTTATAATTGAGAAATGAAACTGTTGTATAAATAAACATCAAAGTTTTCCCATCTTTTTGTGGACAGACAGTTGAAGGACAGAAACGTAAACAGGAGGAGACCATTCAGCTCCTCAATCAAAGAATGTATGTATTATTTACCAAACGGTTTGCAAAATTATATTATTTGCTAAACCTTTGATGTTGGTTTTTTTGCAGGGAATTGATTGCCAAATATAGAAAATCTGTTGAGGAGGTATTTAATGTAGATCATAACATGTAGTCCTGTAGGTTTTTTATATGATTTTTTTTTTATTTTTTATTTTTTATGCCTCCAGAGATTTTCAGCTAGAAACTATAGATTAGATTGCATTTGAAGATTATTTTATTGTGATTTTAAAGAAGGGTTTAAATGAACAGGTTGTTGATTTCTAATTTTATATTTGATGGGTTCTTTTGTTGTGAGAATAGCTATCTGGAGCATTGAAAGAGCTTATATATATATATATATATATCATACGAGCCCCCAGCCATCCTCATGTGTATAACTATCTGATGATCGCTCTCACTACCAACAAATTGGCCAGAGGGGGATTCTAACCCTTGACCTGTTGGGCTTACGACCTTCGAAGACGCTGCTCTGCCAATAGAACACAGCTGGCGACACATATATCGATATAGTTATATATGTTAATTTGTTAATAATGTCATTGCTTGTCTTTAAATAAGATGGCAATGGGCGATTGGACGTTGAAGTAAAATTTTCTACAACGCAACAATTTCTATTCCAATTGAAATGAAAGAGGCTAAAGAAAGTATATTAAATTAACACAACGATGAAGTAAAAATTTCTACAACATACAATTCCTATTCCAATTGAAATGAAAGACACTAAAGAAAAGTATATTAAATTAATACAACTAAGTTTATCTTATTTCACTCGTCAATTTGGTTCTTCCACATGCGGCTTGTCGGCACTTTTTTCTCATCCGCTGACATTCCTCTACCTCAGCACAAGACACTTTTGAAGCCCTTTTTCTCCTTCGGTTCGATAAAACAACAGCAATGCATGCAGTACTTCAGTTTGGGATGTGAATGTTGGTTATGATTCCTCTCCTTCTTTGGTGAGGGTTTGAGAGTCATTTCTTCTGCTTGCTTCATCTTTTTGTTCTTCACGTGGCTAGTTCTTCTTTTTCTCTATTTCTTTCTTTTGCTCGTTTTTTGTTTTGTTGTTATTCATTGTGATTTCTTCCCTTTGTCTCAAATGAGTGATACTTAAAAAAATGAGGTGAAGATTGATTTGAACCAACAAGATACGATAAAATTCATTTATTTTATTTTATTTTATTAGTCATTAAATCTCATAAAATTTTTATTCCCAAAATTTTCATATCTTAATTTTATTTATCATTGTTACTATTTACTATAAAATTTTTAAATTCCATTTCTTTTTCGTCTTATCCATCACATTCTTCTTCTAAAAAAGAAACATTTGTACAACATTTAGAAAAAGTAAAAGATACTATTGAAATTCTACAGGATGGGGTGTATGAATTTAATGAGTATTTATCACATTTGGATCATTAAAAAAAAAAAATTTGAACATCGAACCCTATTTCATGTTGATCAACTTGAGATGTATAGACAAAATCAGTGGATTGGGGGTGAGAAAACTGTGGATTTTCCTGCATATCCTCCAAATCAATTATATGAGTAGAGTAAGGCAATGGAGGAGGATTCTGAGGAGCTGATGCAGATGCTTGTGATGATGATGAATGAAGATGAGGAGGCATATTAGATGTTTATTTTTATTTTGATTTAATGTACCGATGACTTATTTTTCCCTATTGTTGTTGTATTGATGTATTTACTTTTTATTTTGTTGTTATGGACATTTTCTTTTAATGTTGATGTTATAGATGTCTTGAATTAGTGTTTCTTGTTCCTATGGATTTTATGTGGACTTGTTTGTTGTGATATAGTAGTTCTTTTTAATGCAGATTTCATGTTAAACTTGTTGAACTGAGATTCACTTACTGCTATATTTATTTTTTTTGTTTATATTTGTATATTGTTCATGATAAACTCATGTGATAAAAAGTAATTCAGTTCTATTTTCTCCCTATTTATATTTCTGTTTTGATTGCTATACATGTTAAAAATTAAGTTTGGGGGGAGAAAAATATTTAACAAAGTTATACTTTATTATTCCTTAGTAGCTTACATATAAAATCAATATCACTTTAAAATGACTAATGGCGTTACCTTTAGGGTACTATAATTTTGATTTTGGGGATGTTATAGAAGACTTATTTAAAATTTTTGATGAAAAAGACCGTGTTAGATTTAAGATATTTAGTATGAGATAATAGTAATATGATTTTACTATTTATAGTAGGAAAGAATTGTACTTTTGAAAAACTAGAATTCTTAGATTTGCACTTTAAAAGAATTTCGACTCTATTAAAACCTATTTTCAAACTAATGCTTACAACTTTTGAGAGAGGAAAGTGACGAGTTTTTAACTATAGAAGGAGGATATTAAAATTCAAAACTATTTAAGGTCTATCCAGATATAGTAATCCTCACATAAAATTATTAAGGATTAAAAAGATCCCGAAAGAAAATAAAAGAAGAAAGAAAAATATATTAAAAAGTGAGATGAAGCTAGAGGAAAAGCCTAATAAAAAATTGGTTTCACTTGAATCATCTTAAAGAAAAGAACTTAGATACAATAATAAACTCATTTTTATTCTAAAAGTATTAGCAAAATTTTTACAAATAGAGTATTTAAATTCTGATTTATACTTAAAATCTCAATTTTGACAAATTACAATTATTTTTGAAGTAGATAGAAAATAAGGATTCCTAAGTTAAATACTAAATATGCTTATACCTTAGTCCTAACTCGATTCACTAGAATTTCTCCTAGGTTGCACTATAACATTACTTAGGCAATTTTGTAGGAAATCTTGAAGAAATTTCAAATCAACAAATTTGGTTTTTAAATTTGTAGTGTTACTTATGAAAAATAATGTTTAAGTTTGAGGGATTTTGATGTGTTCTAAAGCATGCTTAATTTACTTTGTCTTTTACACTTGTTTTTGGATAAAACTACACTTTAAGGAAGGGTATGCTTGTGTTTTCTTACAGATATAACATGTAGGACACATGGAGCAAAGTGAAGTTGAAAAAAGCAAAAGCAGTTGAATGAAGCATATTGAAACCAGCAAGCCTGGCACAAGACTTTAGGTGTCAAAGCCCTTCATCCAAGTACCTTGGCGCCAGCTTATTGGCGCTTATGCACCTGAATCAGTGCAACAACCTAAGAGACCGACACTTAGGCACCAAGGCACGACCATTTTTCTACAGTTGTTTCACCATGACTTGGGGAGTTATGTAGTGGTTTTAAGTAGCTCGAGAGGAGATTTTTAAAGGGGCTGAAGCATTCTGAACTTAGGAGAGTAGAAAGAAGCCAATTGTAAATTTTCACTTTTCTTGAGAGATTGATGAATGTTTTAGA
The DNA here is from genome assembly GCF_001263595.1 of Phalaenopsis equestris. Taxonomy (NCBI): domain Eukaryota; kingdom Viridiplantae; phylum Streptophyta; class Magnoliopsida; order Asparagales; family Orchidaceae; genus Phalaenopsis; species Phalaenopsis equestris. The sequence goes on from NW_018165297.1 coordinate 100,834, forward strand.
GAGAAATCTACAAGGAAAGCATTGCAACATTGCAGGGAGGACTTGGATTCATTGTTGGAGGAACTTTTCAACTCCTTTCAAAGGAGAACAACTAAGCATGGTGTTTCTATTGGACTTGGACTTGTTGTAAACAGATATTTAGTGTAGTTTTTTTTTTTAAATGATGATGATTTTCATTGTAATCTTCATGCTTTGTGAGTATATTTACATTCTTTTCTCTTGTGATAAATAGATAGGATTTGTAAGATGTGTTGAATGCTTTTAGAATTACATTTTGATACCAATGTGATGAGTATTCTTCTTTGCTTCATTTACTTTTTGTCCTGATCGTATGAATTGTTAAAATTCGTTGTGTTCCATTAAGATTCAGAAGAGCGGCGGAAGAACAACTGGAGTACTCACATTGTTTGATAGGCTATGGTGAAGTAGTTTGGTGGAAATTCAAATAGATAATGAACTAAGCTTTGATGGGTTCAATCTAAAGTTTAAGGAATTAAAACTAGGTTAACCAAACTTTTTTACGTAGTCGAAAGAGGGTAAAAAAGATTTATATTCCTATTTTTCATTGGACACATTATTAATTCTTAGTATTCTATCATACAATCTACTTAAGCAATCACAAGAGAAGTGTAGCTTTCAAACTTTGAAATTCACCAAACCAACTGATATATAAAAGTTTAGCTTTAAACTTAATGTTGTAGTTTTAGGAGTAATTGTTAGAAAAACCAATGTAATTTGCATTTCGAACTAAGACCTTCGCGTTGTTGATTAGAACTTCGCCTAAGGGACTCGTTACATCCTTCCCTGTGGAATCGATAATCCGGACTCAATAGAGCCCTACAATACTGAAACGATGCATATACTTGTGTGAGATGCCCGAGCGAGTAATAATATCTAATTTTAAGAGCTCAATTAACTTTCTAGTTAGTGGATAAAGTTTCTAGTGCCACTATCAGGACTTACATTATTTCGATAATCATTGGAGCAAATCATTAGACTAGTGTTAAGTAACTTTTGTTATTTAACATATAGAAAAATGATTAAATATCCATTTTAAAAAAGTATCATATATTTGTTAAATTAGGTGTATTTAGATGTACACTTAAGAAGAATTCAGCCTCCTTCAAATTATATTTTGATCTAATACTTCTTAAATTTTTAAAAACTTAAAAAAAAAGGCATGTGGATTGTTTAATTTAAAAAGCTGATAGTGAAATTCAAAATTATTATAAGGTCTATCTAGATATAGCAATCATTATAAATTATGTTAAGGATTGAAACATTCATCTTGAAGCAAGAAAAAAGAGTATAAAAGAAAATATAAAAAGAGGAGAAGCCTTATAAAAAAATGGTTTTACTATATTCTTTTTAAATTTTCAACTCTACTACATTTCTAAGTTATTGATGGTTAGGAAGTATTAGTAAACATTTTTAATGGAGTGCTTAAATTCTATCTATTTTCCATCTATTATGCCTTATTTAACATGTGTTAATTTCTTTTCGGAAGTGAATAGAAAATCAAATAATTTTAGTTGGATGCAAAGTTTCTTACACCCTAGAACTAAACTAGTTTAGTAGAGTTATCATGTTGTTATCACTATGAACCTCTTGATGCATAATTATTGATAGTTTCTATAAAACTCGATCCTATAAGTTAACTACAGTGATATTTAAACTTTAGAGTTATTTGAAAACAAGTAACCTTTAAGTTTGGGGAATTTTGATGTGTAGATATGAATGTTATTATTTCTTTATTAGTTGCATATTTTTATTGATTAGATTGCACTTTTAAGGAAAGATATTTCAATATTTTTCTTGCAGGTATAACTGGTATTGGATGTAAGAAAATAAGGAGGAGACTTGGACCAAAAGGAGCATAAGGAGACTTGCACCCAAGCATCGGACCCCAATGCACCTAGGTGTCGGTCTCAACCTTGACAAATAAAGAGGATGGCACTGAGATGCCACCCACTTGGTGCCAAGGCGCCACGATATTGGTGCCTAGATGGTGCTCTCTTGGGCTCCTAGGTGCTCATGGTCTTCCTTACATTTTGAGAGCTTGGCGCCTAGGTGCTAGACGTTGGATGACTAGGCGCCGACAACTGCTTGAAGTAGTTTTAGCAGTTCAGGAAGTCTGACCTGGGGAGTCATGGAGAGTTTCTTAGGAGGCCATGGGTTGATTTTTATGTTAATAAAAAGAGTCTATATATATGTTATGTAGGGTGTTGTTGAAGGACTGATGGAGGGGGGTTTCTAGTGTTGTTAAATATGGAGAGATTAATGAATTGAGTAGATTTCTTTGTTGTAGATGTCAGCACTGTTTTGGTTGAGAAGTTGCTCGTTGGAAGCTGTCGGCCACCGGAATCGAAATTCTGTTGCCAGCTTCAGAAAGATATTTAATTTACATACATATATATAAGTTTAGAAAAATATGAAATCAAATTGACCTCATATCTTTCATAGTTCAAATGAAAGAACACTATACCTCAAGCTATGTATCTATCCCGCAAGATAAACACAAGACTTGAGGGTGAGACTCGATCAAATAAACTAAGAATAATATGATATTCATTTGGTCTGCGAAAACCATTTTATTTATAAGCCGACAAGTTTTCCTATTTAATACAAAGAATTAAATACAAAGAATTAAGAATTAAATAGGGTTTATATTAAGTTGGGTTCGGAAAAACTTCCTATAATGATAAGCCCATATAGTTAATTACATCTTAGATAATCAAAGTCACCTAAGAAAACTCTCGATAAAAATCAAGAAATATTATTTTCAAAGAGGTCAAAAGGATAGGACTTTTAGGATAGGAAAAGGATAGGACTTTTCAACGAGATCGGACAAAGAGGTGTGAAAGGGGAATTACTTAAATTTGGAACATTTATCGTACAAACCAAAAAAGGAAGAACTAGGGGATGTCACAGATCCAGATGAGAACTTCGGTGACTTCCCAAGCTACCTTATAGTTTTACTTTAGTTTTGGAGAGAAACATTTAAATGTTTCATTCTGTCAATTTTATTGATTAGAGCTTACACTCGCGTGAAATAATCACACAAATAGCCTGAAAAATGTGAGGTTTTAGGTCATAAAGAACGATAACCTCTGAATCTTAAAACGAGTTTGGGCTTATATTGTGCAGCAGAGCTATACAGAGACCTAAATAAAAAGATTGAGGATTTATGTCGCACTAGGCGGAAAACCCCGAAATCCTATGGCTTGGTTGTTTAAATCTAAGGAATGATTTAGTTGGTGTAGACATGTTCTGCTGTTGAAGATGGTCGTGCTGCCCACAATGCTATCTCCAAGCTCCTCGTCGTAGCAAGTTTAAGTTTTCTAATATGTCAAGTTATGATGTCAAATTAGATGTCCCTAAGGGACATGATTATTTAAATATTATGCGGCATATTAAAGCTGATTGGAGCGACACCGGTTAGGATCCTACTGTTCCCTCGTTCCAGTACCACTATTTTCTTTCGGATTCACTTAGTCCAAATGAATTTACTAAACTCATCTTAATGAGTTCCATACATTCATTTAGACCTTGGGAAGTGTCGTTAGCAACCGTATGTTACCTCCTCCAAGGGATTCCCGAACACCCGATAGATATGTCTTAATTTCGTTGCAATTTTTATTTTGTGATGTTTGTGATTAAATTTTGAGTTGTCTTATATTTTAAATATTATGGCGGTAAATTTTATCTTGATTGATTTTTATTTTTGGTTTTGGTTTTACGACTATCCTAGCAGTTTTGGTTTTCATGCAGGGTGACATCGTTGTTTAACATTCAAGCTCGAGGCAAGAAGTACAAAAAGGTAAATACAATAATTTAAAAGCGCACATGTCGATTCTTAAGAAAAGTAAACTATCATCTTTCTAGCTTAAGCCCATTACTTAAAAATCATTTGATCTTAATTAACCTCTAAGTCAAAAAGATTAAGAGAATTATGATTTTGTTGATGTTGTGCAAATGTGGTGAGTGAGTTTCTACCTTTTCATCTTATTATATTTCAACCATCCAAACATGTTCATTAAGATCAAAGTTTTTCATTTTTCCTTGGTTAATCCTCAATTTTGAAAGAACCAAAATCTAAAATGATTATTTTGCCCTTGGGGTGCTTTACCTCATAACTCATTAAACACAACTCAAATGACTTGATCATTCAGAGTGACATATCCATGAGTTAATTGAAGCATCAAAAGAGAATAATGTAGTTATTTTTGTTTTTTTTTTTTAAATTTAAATAATTATTTAAATTCAGGAAATAGGTTTTTCAAAATTAATTTATTTAACTATCCAAAATAAATTTTTTATTTATGAGAAAATTATTAGAGATTTCCTTAGGTCAGAGAAACACTTAGACAAAATTTCATGATTTTTTGAATTAAATTTAATTATTATTATTATTATTTAATTTTGGATCAATTTCAATGATTTAATTAAATAGAAAATAATGTTTTAATTAACAAAATTATTTTTATATTTTTATTAGACTTTTCTGAGTTAAAAAAATTCAGAGAATTAAATTTTGTATTTTTATGATTTTTAATTTATTTATTATAATGAATTTAATGAGAAAATAAGGAAAATTCACTTTTAAGCTTTTAAATTTTATTTTTAACTTAAAAAAATTAGGAAAAATATTCTAATGAATTCTAAGTGACCAGGGAACACTTGTACAGATTTTGAACCATTTTTTGTATTTTGAAAATTTTGATTGTTTTAATTATTTTTAATTCAAAATATACTTTAAAAATGACATATTTTCACAAAAATAGATTTTATTTTCATTAATTGCCTCTAATCACAAGGAACTCAAAAAAATATTTTTCATGATTTTTTTTAAGCTTATTTAATTTATCATAATTATTTTTGTACAAAAATACAACGTTTCTTTAAAAATCAATTTTTGTGCTTAAACTAAGCCAAGTAAGTTTTGAATTTTTACTGTAAGTAAATATGATTTTTATGCACAATGTGGAATTGATTTTGTGGATTTTTGATAAGTATATAATTTACATAAATTAACACAAGGTATATACATTTGATTAAATATAGAAATGTACAAAATAATTCAAAACATCATATTATTTTTTCTAGACTTCTCTGACCACAAGAAACCTACTAAAAGCATCCTCATAATTTTTCAAATGATATTTTGATTTATATAATTAAAAAAGCCAAAATGGACACCCTAACTTGAAAATTAGGGCTAGAAGCATAGAGAGTCATTCTGACCTTAGAAAAATCAGAGAACATCCCCTCTATGATGAGGAATAAACCCTGTGATGAGGAATAAACCTTAGAAATTTCAAGTCATGGTGAGTCATATTTAGTCATGGAGAATTGAAATACCACATAGGGTACTTAATTAATTAAAAATCATATACTTAGCAAATAATTTTATTTTTGGTCCACATTATTTTCCTCTGTTCATTGAGCAAGAGGTTTTTTTTCTTTTATTTTTATGATTTTTCTAGAGAAAGATATGAATTTTTGAAGACCAGACACTCAAATAAATCTAAAAAATCCATATTTTTCTACTTAAACATGCAACACCACCTCATGCTGCCTTAAATCCATATTTTTCTACTTAAACATGCAACACCACCTCATGCTGCGACAGCTCCGAGCTAACACGCGGCTCTCCGCCATTTGACGCGGTCATCCACCTCAGCCGCCGTTTGACGTCGTCATCCTACGATAGCTCCAAGCTCACACGTGGCGCTCCACCATTTAATGCTCATCCAATAAATCCAGAGAGTTGCTTTGGTGGAGGTTTGAGGAGCTCTAAAGAGCAGTTAAGGTGAGTTGGCCTCTAGGGTTGAAATATGGTTTGATTTAGGGGTGATGGCTCATAGCTTTGGCATTTTCCGGCGAGTAGGGTGACTGTCCAAAGCAGGGGAGGTGGTCAGGTGGTCAGGTGAGCCAAGGAGAGGGATAATTATGATTAACCCTCAATGATTTGTCATGATGGAGGAGATTTCTTGGTTAAGGCCCAAAAATGGGATGAAATCCCTTAATTTAGGGACCCATTGGTCCATAGCTCACTTGGGTGAATTTAGGGTGGTTTAGCCTAGTCCAAAGGAGGAGCTTAGTGGTTGTGGGGGGTCTTTGTTTGACTTAGTTGATCATTTTGGTTTGATGTAGGTTTTGGGTTGAGTCTATTTGGGTCAAGTGGCTTGATGTAAGTTTTGGGTTGAGTTAGCCATGCTATTGAGATCTATTGATTGAGAAATTTTGTGTGGTTAATTTTCATGAGGAGTTTAGAAAAGAATTGGAGTGATTTTGAATTGGTTTGGAGGTTCAATTTGGAGGATTTTGGGCCTTTGGTCAATTTGGGGGTGCTGGGTTAGACTTGGGTTTAGGTTAGGCTAACGTTGGGTTAGGTCCAACTTGTTGGTTTAAAATGGTCTAGAGGAATGTCATAAAGAGTTTTCAAAATAAATTGGGTGTCAATTTTGGGGTTAGGGAATTCAATTTGGTGGAATTTGGAGACAGCCAATTTGAGGAAAACTTGAGGATTTTGAATGTAGATTGAAATTGAGTGAAATTGAGGCTTGACCAAGGCCAAATGAAGGTCCAATTTGATGTTTAGGATTTTTAGGAAGAATTTTGGAATCAAATTGGGGCAATTGAGTGGACCATATGGTTCAATTAGGTGAGATTAAGTCATAAAGTCAAAATTGGGTTTAATTTTGATCAAAATTGAGCTCAAATCATGTGTCAATTAGGCTTGTATTTGGTTTGAATTGATCATATGAAAGATTAATTTGAGATTAGAATTGAAATTGGGGAGGATTGGGGTCAAATTGATGGGTATTTGAGGCAAATTTGGAGAAATTTGGCCTTTAAAGACAATTTGGGGCATTTTTGGTCAAATGGGTCAAATTGGCCAAATTGGGTTCAATTAAAGGGACAAAATTGGTTGTGGGGACATTTGAAATGATATTGAGGGTTTTGGGAAAGTTTGGGCTACCAAGAGTATTTTTTAAATTTTGGCAAATTTGAGGGTATTTTGGTAATTTTGGAATTTCTGGGATGTTTAGGGCAATTTGGGTAGTTTCAAATGGTTTAAAATGATTTTTTGAATAATTTTAGGTATTTTGGATGAATTTTGGAATTTTGGTGAAATTTATAGTTTCAAGGGTATTTAGGTAATTTTGGGTGGATTTGGGGGCAAAAGGCCAAGTTGGATATTTTGGTAGAATTGGGGTGCCAACCACCTTATATGAGCTATGGAAAAATGAAATCCTCATTTGGGTCATTTATGTACTGGTCTTAACTAAATCCTAGCCTAAGGTCAGTGGGTCTAGGGAACCATCTACATGAGTTTCCTAAAAGGTCAAGGGATCAAAGTTGACAAATCTGGGTTTTAGTGTTGTGAGTGAAAGTGGGTGCAAGTGAGTGAAAGTGAGTAAACTAGCTCTTAAGGCCAAGCAGTCCTATGGGGACTCCTCTTGAGCTTCCTCTATAGTGACCCCACCTACTAAGTGCTAGAAGTTAGGACCAGTATATGGAGCTTCAAGTTGAGCACAGAAGAGTTGAGAGTTTCTAAAGGTGAGGGTCCCTTTTCTAGTTTTCTAGGAATAGTTAACAGGAAAGTCCTATGGCTAAACCTTAGGCTACTAAAGAGGGAAAACTAAACCTCAACCAAAAGTGAGGTCAACAGTAGAGTCTATCCTACTTCATTTAGTGTAGAGGATAGAGAGAGCCTTGAAAAGCAACATCCAGGAGTTAGGAGGAGAATTGGTGGAGCATCTTCAAGTCATTGTAATGAAGAGGAAGATTGTTTCTCACATGTTTCTTGAATAGATTTATTTACGTTACCTTGTGATGATTAAGTGGGATGTGTAGGAATGTTAAGTGTTATGAAATTACTTTTAGTTTTTGAATGTGATGATTAACCTTCAGGTCTTCATTTACTTTTCATTCTAGCCGAGTGAAATGTTAAAATATGTTGCGAATCATAACGACTCGGGAGAGTTATGGTATAATCAACTAGGTTAGTCACATTGAACAATGTGGTATAGGTAGATGCTTTGTAGGGAGATGTAGATATTAGGGAAATATTCTCTGACACATGCAAAATAGGATTTAAGGAGTTAAAAGTTTTTTAACCAATTTTCCTTATGTGCTCTAGAAAAGATACAAAAGAGAGTTGTTCTAATTTATGACTAACCACAATTACAATTTGCCCTTTAGATTTTTCGTACTCCACTTACATCAATGCAAAGGGGGTATCCCTAGATCTTAATATTCATTAATCCAACACTTAGTCAAGCAGGATTTCAATAGGATTTTCACTTTAAACTTGCTTTAAATACGTTAGGATTACTTTGCATGACTCTAACCTAAACTAAATTTTAGGCTAGGAACAAAACTATTAGACCGGAACTTTTTTTATTTTATGTAATCACCTTATTCTATGTGAGATCAACATTCCAAACTCTAAAATCTGATATTACTGACACAACTTGTACATTTGCATGAGCCTTTAGTGTGTAGTAGCACCTAGATATGGGTATAAAATTCCCTTTTGGAGAGGATTCTCATTGGTGAAATAAATAGGTGGATGAACCTTAGGTTTTGGGGCAAAGGTTGCGGTTCAATGTTCCCCCACTTGCTGTCTTCTCAGGCTTATCTTCCTTGGTGACTCACTTTCTCTAAAGATTGCAGGCACAAACCCCACAACGTGAATGACATTGGTTTGGATGGGCCCATTGGTTGTTCCTCCCGTGGAAGCCTTGCTCTGCCTCTTGGTCACAGCTCCAGGTCCTGCAAACATTTTCAACTTGCCCTCCTTTATAAGCTCCAAGATCATGCTTTATAGGTGTCCACACTCTTCCCTATAGTGTCTGCGATTTCTATGGTACTTACAGTATTTTTGCTATCCCAAAGAAAACCTCCGGCCCTTATCCACATTGTTTTCCTGAAGAACTTCTTATTCTGGATGGCATCCACTATTTCTACTATGGACACCTTGGGTGGGGTTTCATGAGGGGCCCTAGGATTATACCGAGGGTGTTCATGGTGGTATGATGATCGATAGTTCTAAGCCTTGGTTTGTCACCTTTGATCCTCTTGATGCTGGGTGGAGTCATTTTCAGGGTGACCCTCATAGCCGGGGCAGTTGAATAGTCGTGCACTTTGTATGAGTTTTCCTTTGATGTCTTATGGTGGTCCCTTTTGGTGTCCTTGCTTGACAGGTTCAGGGGCGTTCATAGGCGTCAATATATTTGTTGAAAATCTCCAATAACTTGCCAAGCCTTGTGGCTTTGTGAGTTTGAAATCAAAATTAAACCTCTCTGATCTTACTCCTTGCATTAGCACAGCCTGGGCCATGTCAGGCTTCAAGTCCTTCACATCTAACGTTTCGTTCTGAGAGCATGTGTTAAATGATCGTAAGCTCTTATTGGATCCCTGCTTCAAGTACCACATGGATTGGGAGCTCGTCTTAGGCTTCAAGAAACTAGTAAATTGTGATAGAAAGACTTCTGAACTCTACAAAATAGGTGATTACCCCCACGAGCAATCCGTTGGGCCATCTTAACATGGTTGATCTCAACGTTACTAAGAAGAGCTTAAACTTGAGGGCATCATAAATTTTTTAGAGACATGTGAATGATTTGAACAATGTGAGATGGTCATTGGGACCCGACCATCTTTTATATGCCTCTAAGAGTGACATCTAGCACCTCTCTGGATGTTCAACTCTAGAGATCTGTAGAGAGAAGTCACTTTTTGGTTGTCTTTGTACCTCAGTTCACACTGGTCGGTTCCTCTACTCCACGAGAGTGGATTCAACGTTGTCTTCGTATAGACCAGAATCAGGCTTTTTCTACAAGTGGATCACCCTCTTTCCATTGTACGCTAGAGTTTCATCTTGAGGAGGGGTTGAGTGTTCATTATTGTGCTACCTTCTCTCCTAGAAATGACGTCGTTGCTAGGGCAGTGAATGCCCTAAGTACTTCTGTGAACTATCCTGACATTTTAGTTGGTGATCTAAGTTATCAAATCATGTCGGCCTTATTGAACGAATTCTTTCATAAAATCTCAGGTGCATGTTGTTTCTCCTATATTCCTCTGATTGGACTCACCCTACTATTGTTGTTAGGCTCATCTTCTTGTTGACGGTATGTTCTTATACTCACTGTACCTTAAGGGAAGTTGAATCCAAAATTGTCCGAGAAACACACCCAAGGAATGAAATGTTCTACTAAAAAGTGATTAGGAGAGAGAGAGAGCAGTAGTAGATAGAAAAAAGAGAGTGTCTTATTCATGTCATGGACCCTTATTTATAAGCCTAGGTTTCAATATTACAAATGTACATATTAGCCTCCTCATCATTAACTTTTTAGGGGGACTTTTTGGTAATTACAAAGTTATTGACATATAATAGGATCAGGGGTCGATTGAATCTATGTGGGCTACTGATTATCTGGCAAGTCTTGATTCAATCAATATATAGTTTGAAATAGTGCTCCCTGTCGATTGTCCTAAAGGCTAATTACCACCCTACAAGAGTTTTTGCTGGTGCCTTTTGTCTATTGTCGAAGGTTACATTTGATCGTATGCACTTCGTCCCGAGCTGTCCATCTTCTTTGAAATTTGTTCTGACATATTTTTATATGTAGGTATGTATGTATGTATGTATGTATATATATATATATGTCGGTCGTCGGAATAGATATCCCGACGCCATGTTTAATATATATATATATATATATAATTTGCGTGTATATGTATCTATATGTGTATGTATGTATCTCTACGTATATGTATCAATATGTATATTGTATGTGTATATGCGCGCGCGTGTTTAAATGGAAAAAAGCAATCACTTCTTCTCTCTCTACCTCAGCCAGTTCTCTTTCCTCTATCTTTTTCTCTCTCCTCTTCGTTTTGCTTTCTCTAACTAGCTGACCCAATCCAAGGCGTGTCGTGTTTTTTATAGAAATTTCAATCCCTTCTTTATTTTTTATAATAAAAATCCTCACAATTTATGATATGTTGCCCGACTTTCAATATCACAATATTTAAGTATCTAATGTGGTTTCATTATTTTTGTGAATTAAATGGGAGAAGCACTTTGATCTTTTGATGGATTGAATTGGGCTAAGAATGAAAGAAATCAATGAGAGAGACATTTTAGTTTTGAGCTCAAGAAGTTCTTGAGATTGGTGAAAGTTTATACTATGGTAGAGAGAGTGTCATAGTTTTATTATTAGAAATCCAATGCGACACTTAAAAAAATGGTGTCTCTATGCTTTGCTACCATGCATGTTGTTTATTTTGTTGATTCTATTAATATAGTAGTTCTATAATGGTGGAATTTAGAGAGTTTTTCAACAAATTTATTTATTTATATTGTTCATTATTTTTATGTTTTAAAAGCATAAGGAGCTGTCTAGCAACAAATTTAGAGCAGGATTTAACTTGGATTTAGGCTAAATCTTGTCAGACATTCAATTAGAACAGAAATAAATCTGCCACTTTGATAAATCCAGATTTTGTGGATTTTGAGCCTTAAATAATGGATTTACTAAATCCTGTGAATTGGTGAATTTAGTAAATCTAAAATGAGTGAAGATAGGCTTACCTTCCTCAATGGTTTATTGAAGGAGTGGAACAGGAGGATGAGAAAGATGGGAGTTTTGATGGTGTTGTAAGCATCAATACGATCGTTTCCTTCCCAGCTAGCTCTAATCTCGAGGGTTTGTTCAAAAAGACATTGATTTTGGACAAAATCAAAAGGGGGGAGAGCGGGGAGGCTAGGGTGGTGAGGAAAGGGACAAGGGGAAGAGGTAAGCAAGGGTTTCAGCGAGAGAGGGAAGGAAGTATGATTACAAAAACGACCTCATTTTTCGCGAAGTCATGTTTGGCCCATTAAGAAGCTCGTGTTCAATTCGTTGGATGAGCAAATGAGCTGAACATGAACGATATTTTCTGGCACAATATATAAACGAGCTGAACGGGAGCAAAGATTTGTTCGTTCATGTTCGTCTCATTTTGGCTGAAAATAATATATATATATATATATATATATATCTATCTATCTACCTATCTAAATGATCATTAGTACTTCTAAATAATCTAATTTTCTACAAAACTAAAAATATTTATATTTAATAAAAATTATTACTTTAGAAATAGAATAAAAGTATATTAAATTATATTTAAATGACATTTTATTTAAATAAAAAAATTTAAATCTCGCCCCTACCTATAGAATCTTACACATGTGTAACTAGGGTTGTTAAAACGACTCTTTATTCACGAACAACTCTTGTTCGACAAACTAAGCAAACGAGTCAAACACGAACAAAGTTTTGGTGTGTAAAATATAAACGAGTCGAACATGTACATTGGTATTTTTTAACGAGCCGAACAAGAGCTACGCTCGGGCTCGCTAGGGTTCGGCTCGTTTACACCCTATAGGGGAGGGGTACACAGGTTAGTGGTTTTATTTATTTTAATATAAATTAATTTTACTAATTTAATTGATCAATAGCAATTACTTTGTATATTATCAAATTTATTGCAATTATATAAGTTTTATTTTTTAATTAATTGATAAAATAAATTCTAAATTTTATATTATTTAATAAAATTCTATGTACTTCTTAATGAATATAATTAATTAATTAATTAAAAAATTGATTCATGTTATATTATTTCACAATAAGAAATTAGTTTAACTAAAAATTATCAATGATTAATTAGTATAATTAGAAATAAAATTTAATAATTAATTTTTATTTCTAATTATATATAACTGACAAATAGATGCCCGACCAACTAATCGACGCAATATATATATATATATATATAATAATAAATTGAGCTCAAATTATTACTAAATTCATATAAAAATTTCAGCCATTTGATCAGTATGTGATTACATTTTTTGTGATCTTGATTTAATATTTCAATTAGAATTTGAAATTAAGGGTCTGAAACTAAAAGTATGGGTCAGAAAGCCCTAATGACAACAAGGTTAGAAATTAATAATTAGTCGTTAGAGTGTGTTTTAAACTTTGGTCTCCTAATTAGAGAAAAATCTCTCTACTAACTCCTTCACAAGACTTGCACTCGAGTCTGTCTCTAATATCTATATTTATTAGAAATGTTATGATAAGATTGATTTTATATAAATTATAATTTACCTAATTAGATAGATATTATTTATATTTATTTTCATTAAAGATCCAAGAATTTATTTGGAAAAGTATTCACTTATATTCAATGATTGTGTGTTAAAATATCATTCAAATGAAATTGGGTTGATATTATTTAAATCCAAAAACAAATATTCTCCTTCACATGTTGAGAGTTTTGTGACGCTTTGTTACTTGACACCACTTCTCTTGACACGTAGCCGGTCCCACGATGCCTTCCCCAATCATGCAGGATGATAGTTTTGTGAAGGAACTTGTCGCTTGCAATTAGTCTAGCAATATATTCCAAATAACATTTCATGTTTGTGGTCCCATGAATGAACTGCTCTACTAACACAATTTTTATAGTTCATTTGGTTATTTTATTCCTTTGTTTTTTGGCAATAGAACATTTATGAATTATATGTTTGTGATTAAAATCTATCGTTTTAATTAAATTGATCAATCAATCCTAAAATCAATTTAGATTTTTTACATACATTGTCTTTCTCATTTAAAGTTCAATGTCTAGTAGTGAAAATCATGTTCCTTATTATACAACTTTTTATTGTATACATTATTTTAAGTGATATGCCCGGAGTATTTATTATGTTGGTGACAGTCTACTTTTAAAAGTGATAATAGTGTTATATTTGATGTGACGTTAAAGATTTGAGTGTTATGTGTTTAAATATGAAAGTTTAAGTGTAAGATATGTAAATACATAAGAATTATTTGCAATGTATGAATATGCCCCTAATTTAAAATATGCTTTTGTAAACATGTCATTTAGTTGCCTCACCCATGAGCTTAAATATTAGGGTTGAAAATGTGCTTAGGCTTTGGGTTTGTCTGGCCGAACTCTATCTCCCTTTTGTATATATCACACCCCAACTGTATTTTACTGTGATTTTGATATAGGGCTGTCAAAAAAGCTCGTTGTTCTTGAACAGCTCGTGTTCGGTTGGTCGTTAAGTAAACGAGTCGAACACGAACGAATATTTAAAGCTCAAATTATAAACGAGCCGAACACGAACAGCTCTTTGTTCGCTCGTGTTCGGCTCGTTTTAGCTCGAAATTAAAAAAAATATATAATTATTTATATAATAATATATTACATATATTATTTATATAATAATATATTATATATATTCATAACATCTCGTATGATAATTTAGTTAGTGCATTCTTTTGTACATATTTGGTCCAAGTTCGAAATCCCACACTTTACATCTATTTTTTTCTCAAGAGCCGATTTTGAACACGAGCTATTTTGAACGAGCCGAACACGAGCCAAGCCTGAGCTCGCTCAAGCTCGGCTAGTTTACAGCCCTAGTGTACATACCTGATAGCAACTATTGATCTTCAAGAATAAAAGTTCGTTTCATCTCATTATTTAGCATATTTTGATATTACGTTTTAGGTTCCATTCACTTTCTTTATGCTATGTAATCATATTTTTAATTGAGGATGGGTCTGATTAAAGATGTTGCTATATGGAGGAAGGAACTTTAAAAGTTGGCATGGGTATGCTACATGACAAATTTTAGTTATTTGTTTTTTACTATGTGCTTGTGAGCTAGCTCCTTTCAATGATTTTTTTTTTTTGAATTTCATGAACACTTTGTAATAAACACTTTGTAATATATTTATAGTGATATTATCATAACTTAGGTTTTTTATTCTCTGTTATGTGACACAATTGCTACATTATTTCTAGAGGGTTAAAAAATTTGTACAAATAAACACTGGAATTGGGAAAATAAACTATTTTGAAATTACAGTTAATCTTTGTTACTGAAGGAAAATTTACCTATGTAGCACACAATTACTACGTATTTACATATCACACACCTATTCATTTTTACATATATATAGTACTTTGGTTCTTTAAATTTATGCATTAAAAGGTGCACTTCAATTTTAGAAAGTGTTAATAATGCTATTTTTGATGTGATATTAAAGGATTGAATGATATGTGTGTAAATATGAATGTTTAGATGTGGGATATGTAAAAGCATAAGAGTTGTGTGTTTTTGTAAATGCCTCGTTGTTGAAATTGTTATAGATGCACGATTAGGTCTGTGTTTATCCAATTTGGGAGCAATAGACATTGATTATAATGTTTTGTGACTCTTTAAGGATTGGATGTGGAGCAATTCTTTTTTGCTTATTTAGTCAAATCAAGATGAGAAAATCTATGAATAGCTATCAAAATAAAAAGTGAGCTGATTTCAGCACCATGGTTTTGCTTAAATGGCCAATTTTTATCTGCTTAACTTCAAAGGTTTGCAAGGCTGCTTTTGGGTGCTCATAGCACATTACTGATCAATTTGACCATACAAAAAATTGATTGTAATGTGGTTTCTTGATTAACTGAAGTATAAAGTACTAATATTATTGGATTAGCTGAGAGATAAATTCAGAAAATGATGTAGGATGACCTTCAAAACAAACTAAATTGTTTTATGAATAGGTAATTTTAGTGCTATGTAATTTCCCCAAAAAGATAATATAAAATATTAAAAAGAGATTTAGTAAAAGTAAAAAGACGAGCGTTATGCTCGAACAAATAGATAATCTTTCTCAAAAAATTTCAACTCTCACTAAAAGATCAAATTTTAGAATAGAGGAAGAAGAAGAGTAATGTACATAATATAACCTCAATTTTGGTGATGCCTTTTAATAAGATTTAAATTTCTTGAGCAAAATATAATATATTGTAGAAGAAGTTGGATAGCCATATTAGAGATTCATAGTTGATTTGTGGGATGAACAAAGATTTTTTTTCCTCTTTTACTTGTTTTCCTTTCCTTAACACTACCATTGTTGGGTTGTTAATTCAATTTTTTAGGACCTCTTTTTCTCCATGGAAGCCTAGGATCTAGCATCAAAGCTTCTTAGTGACTTTCTTAGAAGCCAAGAAATGGGATTAGCACCCATCTAGTACTTCATACCTCTATATGTTCACTTAGGGTTTCAAAGATTGATCCCCAAATCCCCAACCTTTTGTTGGGATGATTAGAGTTTTGAATCAATAGAAGTCCAAGTTAAATTCTTATTGGTTAAAATTGACATAAGTTACCCATGGAGCCTAGGGTCTTAGGGATCTGCCTAATGACTCATCAGCTACCCAAATAATTATTTGGCCTAAGAAAGGCCCATTAGGCCGGAGGCTAGCCCTAGGCTAAGGAAAGATTTTATCTCTAAACCATGCTACCATAAAAACTAAAAATCCCATTACATCAAAATTCAAACCAAAGGGAAGGGTAAGTCACAAAAATTAAACTTTGGCCTCCTTATATTTTTCCCTAACACTAACTAACCCTAAAAATTAACATAAACCCTAAACACATCAACTTAAACCTAAAATATAAAATCATCAAAATTATTAATACCCTATTGGACCAAAGCTCATCTGAATCAAATAATCAAATCATTTAATGAACAATTAAACCTATAAAAAATAATAATAATCAATTCATAATAGTAATGTCAAAGTAATTAAAAATCAAAATTAAATTAAGGAGGCAACCTTCACAATTAACCTAATTATTTAGTTAGGCTAATTATGAAGGCACATTGAGCCTAATCTTTTGAGCTAAACCTAAAATTATTTGGTTTAGGCCAAACCACCTTAAAAAAAGCCCAAGCTCAAGCTACATGGAAAACCCATATGTCCATTCATCATGGCCCATTCTCCATGGGTCAATCATGACTCATAAGACTCACCATAACACATGGATGACATAAAATGATAAATTAAATTAAAGTAGCTGATACACCTTAAATTTACCTATTTTTATATGTACATTTTTTACTTATTTTTTAGAATATTTTACTTTAATGAAAGGTATTTTGTGTGTTTTTGGTTTCAGGTGCATGAAATAAAGTTTAAGAGCAAAAGGGAGCAGAAATAGACCAAAATGGAGCAAAGTAGGTCAAAAGAAAAGGAGCAAAAATTGATATGACACCTAGGCACTACGAGTTCTCAAAGGCTAGCGCCATGGCGCCACATTTGGTCACCTAGAAACAGTTTGGCGTTTATCCATTGAATTTGGATAAATTTTGAAGAGGAGCCTGAACTGACTCTTGGTATTTTTTAGAGCTTTATTTATAGGAGAGATTTCCTAGCAAAAAAAAAGAGTCTTTTTTTTTTAGGTTAGAGCACCATTCGAGTGGGTGGCCACCATAGTGAGAGGGTGATGTGTCTTTGTGATTGTGAGTGTTTTAGAGTCTTGTGTGAGTCTATTAAAGTCAAGGACAGTCAAGGAACTTCAAAGGATTACTTCAGGAAGAGTTTGAGATAAGTATTTGTACTTTTTATAAAGTTTTGTTTGGTGACATTGAATTTTAATATATATTATGTTTTGTTGCGTTGTCCCCATGAATTTTGAGTTGTTTTCCCTTTCTTTCTCCTTGCAATAAAAATTACTCATTTGGAGGAGTTGATCTGGTTAAAAATTCTTTTATTCCAAAATTGTGATGGTATTTTCACTGATTCTTCAATTACTTTGCAAACCAGCCATTTATAATGTTAAAACTCATTCTGAAACATAAAGACCCGGGAGGACTATGAATTCATTCAACTAGTAAATACCACATTAACCTTTAGGATGAGAGGGGACTCAGTTCATTGGTTAGTGTAAATAAATAGGGGGATGAGATTTGATGGGTGTAAAACTGGGGTTTTTAGGATGACATGCTAGATTCTTAACCAGTTTGATCTAGAGTTAGAACTTGAGGCCTGATTAGTCCTATAGAGAGGGCACAATGGGCAATCTAGAAGTCAGAGACTAGAATCTACCTAGCATAACCATACAATCATGAACTTAACTTTTGATTAGCTAATGTTCTTTATGCACACATGAGAGAGTAAAAGATATGTATGCTCCAATTTATCACAAAACAACATTTAAACTGTTAAACATTTGAATCCTACACTGATTATGAACTCATTGCAAGGGGAAAGACTCTTTACATAATTTGAACTCTTTTGCATCTAGTTAGTTTATAATCTCTACATTTTCTTTATCTTAAAATAGAACTTGTAGGAATTTAGAAACTTTATTCTACATCTGAACTTGTTATCTTGTTTCCTAGATTAATTTCTGTAGTTTTAAGTAAAAATTTCACTAAGTCAATATAAAGAGTTGCATCTTTCCTGTGAGATCAAAATTGAGGTTTTTAAAGAAAATTCGATATTACTTGAAACGATATGTATACTTGCATTGAACCCTTAATTTCAAAACTATAAATCAAATTCTAAATTATATAACATATCCGTTTTTCGCACTAACCGCTAAATATAAATTAAGTCGAGTTATTGGTCATTTTTTGGGAACTTCAAAAATTGTGTAATTGCGAAGTCGAATCAATTAATTGGTGTCATCACCGGAGATTGAAATTGAATTACATATATTTGCATCTGCACATTATATGGGGCAATCAAGTTTTTAACGTCGTTGTCAGAGAAGCGATAGAACTTTTTGACTTAGGAATTATATTTGAAGTGTGGAATTATTTTTAGAAATTTTTTGTGTAGTTTTCCTATATTAATATTTATTTTAGTGTAATTATATATATATTTTATTACTTAGATTAATTTTTATTTTCTGAACTTTTTAATTTGTATGTGTGGTTCAGGATCTGAAAGTTTAGTGCCTTATGATTCTGAGTTGAACAAACTATTAGAAAAATTAGAAAATAAAATGAACTTAAAATTTTTCAAGAAATAACAAACACATCATATAACAATTTTGATAATCAAACTGTTGAAAATGAACATCATTATTTTGAACATCTTTAAGGGACTATGCAAACTCTATAACAGATGAAATTCATGTTGCAGCAACTAACTCATTTGAACTTAAATCTGCTATTATACAAATGATATGAAACAATCAGTTTGGGGGAATACCATCTGAGGATCTAAATTTACACCTTCTTACTTTTTTAGAGCTGTGTGCTACATTTAAATACGATGACGTATCAAATTACGTTATTAGACTTAGACTTTTTTTTTTTCCTTAAGGGATAAAGCTAAGATGTGGTTAAACTCGTTAGTACCTGGATCTATTAGAACTTGAAGAGATTTAGTGCAGAAATTCTTAGCTAAGTATTTTTTACTTTTTAAAATTGCTAAGCTTAGAACTAATATTACTTCATTTACTCAGTATGAAGGTGAATCAATATACAAAGCTTGGGAAAGATTCAAATAAATCCTCAAGAAGTGTCCATGTCATGCCTTGCTCGACTGGTTAATCATTTAAACATTTTATAATGGGTTAACAGGGTTACACTTCCTAAGGATTTATTAGTAAAAGTGGATAATTTTATCTTCTATGTGGATTTCATTATTTTAGATACGGAGGAAGATAAATAAATTTCTGTCATTTTGGGGAGACATTTCCTTGCCACTGGACGAGCTTTAATAGATGTGCAAAAAGGAGAGCTAATCATGAGAGTTAATGACTAGGAAGTTAAATTTAGTGTGCTAAAATCAATGAAGTATTCAACTAAAAGAAAAAAAAATGATAAATTTTATAAAATAGATATTATTGATTATTTGATTATTAACAATTTTCAAGAAAGATTTGAAGTCAAAGCAAATCAACAAGAATTAGATGATGAAAACAAAATTAATTTTTGAGATATTTACAAATATAAACACTGAGGATTCAAATTATGTTCAGGAAAATTTTGAGATTTTTGACAATACTAAAAACAGTAAACCTCTCATTTCATTTATTAAAAAACCTCCATAACTTGAGATGAAGGTGCTCCCTACTCATTTTAATTATGTTTTTATAGGGAACTCGTCAACATTACCTGTTATAATATCCTCAAATTTAAATGAAGCTCAAGAAGAAAATTAATCGAACCTTTGAAAAATTACAAGAAAGCATTTTAATGGACATTAATGGGTATTAAATGAATCAGTCCTTCAATCTGTATGCATAGGATATTAATGGATGATAATCATAAAGTCTTGGGTTAATCCTTAAATGAGATTGAACTCTATTATGAAAGAAGTTGTAAATAAAGAAATTTTAAAGTGGTTGGATGCTGGAATAATTTATCTTATTTTTGACAGTGCTTGGGTTAGTTCTATTCACTACGTTCCTAAGAAAGGGAGAGTGACTGTAGTTGTAAATGAATGGAATGAATTAACTCCAACAAGACATGTCACTGGGTAGCGCATCTGTATTGATTATAGAAAATTAAATCTCACCATGAGGAAAGATCACTTTCCTTTACCTTTTCTGGACCAAATGTTAGATAAACTAGCTGAGAATAGATATTTCTTCTTTTTGGATGGATATTCTGGATACCGCCAAATACCCATAGCTTCTGAGGATCAAGATAAGACTACATTCATAAGTTCGTATGGAACTTTTGCTTTTAGAAGGATACCTTTAATTTATGCAATGCACCTACAACTTTTCAAAGGTGCATGATGTCTATTTTCTGCAACTTAATTGAGAAAGGAATCAAAGTTTTTATTGACTATTTCTCAGTATTTAGAACCTCTTTTAATTCATGTTTAAATCATTTAGCGAAGGTTTTAAAACATTGTGAAGAAACTAATTCAGTACTTAATTGGGAAAAATGTCAATATATGGTCGTAGGAGGAATTGCTTTAGGATATAGAATTTCTGAAAAAGGCATGGGAGTAGTTCCAACAAAAATTTAAGTTATTGATGAACTACCACCTCCTACTACGGTGATAGGAATTAGAAGTTTTCTAGAACATGTTGGATTTTACAGGCGTTATATTAAAAACTTCTCTAAAATCGCTAAGTCTCTGTGACATTTTATAGAAAAATATGTGATATTTGATTTTAATGAGGAATGCCTAAATGCCTTCAATTTATGAAAGGAAAAGTTGGTTACTGCACCTATTATTGATCACCTAATTAGGAAATACCATTTGAATTAATGTGTGATGCGAGTGATTATGCAATTGGAGAAGTATTAAGACAAAAATATGATAAGATTTTTAGAGTTTTATATTATGCCAGTAAAACTCTTAATGAAGCTTAAATTAATTATACTGCCACTGAAAAGAAGTTATTGGAAATAGTATATGCTTTTGATAAATTTAGACCTTATCTTATTGGAGCAAAATGTGTTGTGCATGTTGATCATTCTGCTATTAAATATTTGATGCTGAAGATGAATGTAAAACCAAGATTAATTAGATCGGTCCTTCTGAGTCATGAGTTTGATTTTTAAGTAGTAGATAGGAAGGGTATTGATAATTAAATTGCTAATCATTTATCGAGGTTTGAACAAGAAAATAATGACAACTTTGATGATAAAATAAATGAAAATTTTTCTGATGAACAATTATATGATGTTAATGAGTAGCAAATTTTGTGGTATGCAGTTGTAAGGATCATATTATATGATGACCCTTATATATATAAAAGATGTAAGGATTATATTATTCGAAAGATGCGCCATTTGAAGAAACCCAAGAAACTATTCAAAAATATCATGAATCTAAACTTAGGGGATATTTTGGGATAGATATAACTGAATTTAAAATTTTACAATCTAGATTTTATTGGCCTACATTATTTAAGAATGTTAATGCATATATAAAACATGTGATTGATGTTAGAAAGTAGACAATATTTCTAAAAGAAATGAAATGCTCTTTTTTTACCTCACTTTTATTAAGGTCTAGTCTTTCTTTCTTAGAAGCCTAGAATTTAGCTATGGGACTTTCCTGTTGACTATTCTAGAGGTATGCTAATAGATTCTACCCCTTTAGAAATTTTGAAGACTTCTTTACTCTTCTTTGAGTTCCACATGCTTGGTTTTGACCTCTAGCACCTAGTAAGATGAAACCGACATGGGGGAGCTCAAGAGGAGTCCCTATAGAACTGTCTGGTTGGGTGGCGTGGCCTTTGTCACTCTTGCACACAAATACTTGAACACTTCACCTTCACTCACAAACTAAACCCTAAAGTAAACATGCTTAACCTGATTCCCCGCTCTTTTAGAAACTCATGTGGGTGGTCCCCCAAACCCTTAGCTCTTGGCTACGATGGTTAGACCCAACATGTGGAGGATCTAAAATGGGATCTCCCATTAGTCTTATGGCTCAAAGAGGGTGATTTTATGATTGGCATCTTCAATTGATATTAAATCTGCTTAAACTCTAATTTTGACCATTTTACCCTCAAACTTTTCTAAAATTACCAAAATGACCCTCAAACCCTAATTTTCCCAAAATTGCATAAATTCTCAAATTCCCTTCAAAAATTATTTCAAACCATTTCAAATCACTCTAATTGCTCAAAAACACCCCAAATTCTCAAAATTTCCAAAATACCCTAAAAAATTGTCAAAATTACCAAAAACCCCCTCTGCTTCAAGTATCCCCAAAATTTCCAAATTCACTCTAAAATGTCCCCAAAAATCAATTTGAACCACTCATTGACCCCAATTGTGCCCAAATTCACCAAAATTTGCAAAAATCACCAATTTGACCATACCCTTAAATTTCATCAAATTTAACCCATCACTAACCCAATTCCCCAAGTTTGAATCCTAAACTCTTCATAACACTCCCTTTGACTAATTTGATCCCTCAAGCCTAAATCCAACTCAAGCCAAAACCCCTAATTTTGACCTAAAATCCAAAATTCCCAAATTGAACTTCATGACATCTCAATTTCAACCCAATTGATACCTAAATGCCTCAAGACAATGTTCTACACCAAATTGAACCTTCAATTGACCCAAAATCAAACTCTAGCCAAGCTCAAACCCAATTCCAAATCCAACCCTTGTTATTGATCCCAAACCCCAAATTCACCTCAAGCCCCTTGTTCTAGCCCAATCATGGCGGCCACAACCACCTTTTGGAGCCTAAGATCCAACCTAGATCCACCTAGCCCGCCCTAGCTAAGCCATGGACCAAGTGTCCCTTGATTTGGGGATCTCTTCCCATATTTTGCTAAGTAACCTAAACTTGTCATCAGATGATTAAACCTCCATCATGATCACCATTAAACCTCCCTCTGAGTTCCCTGAGCCAGCTAACCACCTCTCTTGCCTTGGTCGACCGGCCTAGTCACCGGAAACTCAAAATTGAGGAGCCTTCCTCATGGACCAAACCTAAATTACACCCATCGACCGTGTCAACCTCACATTGGTCACTTGTGCCGACTTCCCCTCCACCTATGCTACACTTTGGCCACCTTGGCTTGCCATGTTGGCAGTCATGGCCTGGTGTATAAATAAGACCCCTCTCACAACCAAATGGAAAGAAGTGTCAATTTCTTAGGGAACCTCTGCCAATTTATTTCCAGAACTCCCTACAACCTTCCTAAGTGCAATCCAACTGTCTTCAAAGACCCATCTCCCCTGCCTGAGCTCAAATTCAGAGCTAAAAAATAGGACCTTTTGTGGCCATTTCACAAAACTCACCAAATCCTCAAATTGAGATGCTCTTAAGTTTTACCAGAGCATAAGAACAGTTCCCCAATCAAAAGCCCTCTTTTCTGAGCATCTAACCGACTCCTAGACGAAGGTCGCGCCACCTGTTGGTTGAACTCATACCTAGACCCCATACCAGAGGAAGGTGATGCTTTGTGCACGTTCGTGGGACTCCAAGGAAGCTTCTGCAACTACCCAATTGATGTGTCACCTCGTGGGCAAAGGAATAACTCAAATTCCTTATTTCTTGGCTTGATTTCACCAATTATGAAGAGAACATGTATTTTATATGCTTTTAATCATATGGATATATTCGTCTCAATTAGATGAAGCTATAAGAACAAACCGTGAGTGTGTTTGTTGAGTATCGAGTGAGATCGAATCATTTTATTATGGACAATTCTCAGTTTATAACAGATGGGGACGATGAATGGATGACGTCCGTTTCCGCGTGTATTGAATGGACCCTCTAGATTGCATTGGAAGAGAGGATGGTGCGTAAAGCACAGACCGAGTCAGTGCCGATGAGAAAAACAGCGTCGAATGGGGGCGCGAAGTCGTAGGATTGCGTTGAGCGGAGTCAGATAAGTTAAAAAAAGGTATTTTTATTTCAATTAATTCCAAAACTTAAAAAATCCATAACTTGGTGTAGAAAAATCAAAAGAATAAAATAAAAATACTTTGATGCTTAATGGACAGAGGAGAAAATTATAAACAAAAAATGAAAATTATTTGTCATGTATTTTATTTTTAATTAATTAAATACTCTAGGGCTTTTTTAATTCCATTTAATTAAATTTTAATCACCATGAGTTAAAATTTAGAGGGTTTATTCTACATGTGATTAGGAGTGTTCTCTGATTTTTCTAAAGCCAGAGAGCATTCATAATCCTAAAAACTCAAAATTTCAAAGTTAAGTCAACCTTTTTTCTTAAAATAATTATATAGATTAAAATAAAAATTAGAAAATATGGGACTTGTTTTGGTAAGTTCACTATGGTCAAAGGACCCTAGAAAAATATAAAATGAGTTTGAATAATTGGGTGTATTATTTTAGGTAATTAAGTCATTAAAACTCATAAAAATTAAAAAAAATATAATTCAATAAAACCCAAATATTGACTCACAGTGAAGATAATGAACATGTTAAACTTCTGTAAAAATTTGAAACCATTTGAAATGTATCTCATATCAAAGTTTGTTTTTCAAGATAAATGAGATTTTTGCACTAAAATAATTATAATAAATAAACTATAATCAAGACAATTATGAAAAGTGGTTTGGAGTGATCCTTGTGACCAGGGGCACTCAAGAAAAAACTAAATTAGTGTTAAAATAAATAGTTCATTTTTGAGCTAATTTTTAATTTAAAAATAATTAAAAATAATTAAAAATAATTAAAAATAATAAAATATAAAATGCATCAAAATGTCACAAATTGTTCCCTGATCACTTGAGACCATTTAAAATATTTTTCCAAATTTTCCTAATAAAGTTATGCCTTTTTAAATGTATAAATGTATTTTTTCTTGATTTTTCATTGAAATAATTACAATAAATAAAATAAAATCATAAAAATGGAAAATTTGTTCGTCTGAGTTCTCTGAACTTAGAGAGACTAAAAAAAATATAAAGAGTAATTTTTTAAGTTAAATTATGTTTTCTATTTAATTAATCACTAAAATCAATAAATAATTATAATAATTAAAATATAGCTAAAAAAATCATGAAATTTGTTTCAAGTGGTCCTCTGACCTAGGTGTCCCATGAATGAACTCTTCTCCTCAAATAGAATTTTTATTGTTCACTTGGTTATTTTTTTCTTTTGCTTTTAATGTGTAGAATGTTTAGGATTCATACCATTTAGTTAACTTTATCAATCAACCTAAAACTAATTTATATTTTTTTAAAATAATTAAATCTCTCACTAACCTCTTTTAATTTTAAATTATTCTTTTTGTATCTCATGGATGAGGTATATAGGTGAGCTAATCATCCATCAAAACCCTAATGATAGGGCACTTCTATAAAATGGACAAATCTACATACACTTAATAGTCATTTTCATTTAAAGTTTGACGAATAGCGGTGAAAATCATGATCCTTATTATAGAACTTTTTACTATAGGCATTATTTTAATCGACATATTTAGAGTTCTTACTATGATAAATAATGAAAATTTTGATTCAAAGATGATTAAAAATCCAAAGAAATAGCTCTAATTACATAAGGTTGAGAAATCTTATTTCTTTTTTCTATAGACAATTCTTAAAATATTAAGGATTATAAGCACCAATTTGCTTTTTCAATTTCTTTTATAAGAGAGTAATGCAATGATATTTTTACCCATACTTTCGGTTTCAAATATACACATCCACCTTTCTGGGTGAATTTTAAAATCAAATCGATGTGTTAAATCACCGTTTAGTCGCATGGACTCAATTACATAATGATTAGATGACATAAGTTTTTTTATGAATTTATTAATGATTTGGGCTCAATTTTATTTGAAAATTGTACATTTGTTGAAATGAAAAGGAAAAAAATCAGTCGCTTCCTCTCAAGCTCTCAAACTTCTTTTCCCTCTCTCTATCTCTCTCTCCGCTGTCCATTTTGCTCTTTCTCTCACTAGCTAACTCGATTCAACATATGCCAAGTTTTATGTCAAAATTCCAATCCCTTTTTCATTTTTCTTAATCAAAACCATCTCAATTTTTGTTAATGTTGCTCGATTTATTGGAATGAAAGATTGAAATAACTAAAGTGGTTTCATTATTTTGTGAATTAAATGAGAGAAACAATTAGATCTTTCAATGAATAAAACTAGAATAATTATGAAAAAGATCAATGAGAGAGGCATTTTAGTTTTGAACTCCAGAAGATATTGAGATTGCTGAAAGTTTACACTATAGCATATAGATTGCTTTAATTTTATAATTAGATATACAAAAAACTTAAAAAATAGCATTTAGATTCTTTGCTATGATGCATCCTCTTTGACTTATTGATTGTGTTAAGAGTTCAATACATGGTGTTGTAAGTTTTTTAACAGATTTTTTTATTCTTATTTTTCATTAGTTTGATGTTTGTAGAAAAGCACATAATAAACACCATTTTAAGATTTTTTTTTTTTGTATTACAAAAAAGATAGACTTAAGTTAGTAGTATTTAGTAAATTTTGTTAATCCGAATTTCTTAAATGAAACAATTAAATCAAAAAATTATTTGACAATGAATTTAATGAATCCAATAAATTCTGTAAAACTGTTTGACAACATTTATGAGGATTTAAGAATTACTATATTTGTTAGAATTCAAATTCACATCTAATTTTGATTATTTAATTATTATGATGAAAAACATTCATTAAATTTAATTTAAGTTTAATTTCTAATTATTCTAATAAATATTTAATTATTTACCTAACCAATTAATTTTTAATAATTTTTTATTGAACGAATTACTTATTAATCAATAATTTAACATTAAATAAAATTTTAACTAATTAAATAATCTTACTAAATAAGAATTAATTAAAGTTTAAATAAGATATTTTAAAATTTTAAATATGTATTTATTCATCAAATAACTATTAAAGTTTATCAAATTGTAATTAATTTGGCAATATAAAAATTAATTATCACTCAATTAAAATAAATAAAATGTACAGAACTATGGAACCATCATATATTGCGAAACCCTCGCCCAGCACCTCTCCCGGTCTTTTCGCTCTCAACCCCCCATTTCTCCCAGAAACATCGCCTTCGCGAACGAGGCAACCTCCGGATCGCGGCTTACAGACCACATAAACTCCCATCTTTCTCATCCTTCCCGCTCCGCTCCTACCAGAAACCAGAAACCATTGAGGAAGGTAAGCCTGTTGGCTCCATTGTTCTTCTTCGCTCATCCCGGATTTGCTCTTTCCGCCGATTCACAGGATTTAGTAAATCCGGGATTTACAGCCGAAATCTGCGAAATCCAGATTTATCAAAGTGGCGGATTTATTTTGCCCAAACTGACCGCCGTTTCCTGCCAGCCTAGATCTTTTCGTGCTCACTGATTGTGGTTGGTGCTAATCCGTTATCTAGAGGGATAAAATCAGTTATTTTGATAGCATAACTTGGTAGTTGGTGGAACCTATAATTTTTTATTTTTGGTTTCTATTTTGTTTAGGAACTTTTTTGATCGTCTCTTATAACAGCTAAAAGCTTCTATATTTGTTAAATCACGTGAGTATGGTGTGGTTAGTTCTTGATTTGACAGTTAAAAGGGATATTTACATACATAGCACTCAACTCTTATGTATTTACACATCTCACACCTAAACTTTCATATTTACATGCATATCACTCAAACTCTTAATATCACATAAAAATGGCACCAGTAACACTTTTTGAAAGTGAAATACACTTTTTCATGCATACATTTAACGCACCAAGTGCTATGTATGTAAATATGAAAGCCTAGATGTAAATACATAAGTATTGTGTCTCCCATGAATCTTGAATACCATGGTTTTGCATGGATCAAGGAGAAGGCGACTTTCACTATAAATACACATGGTTGAGCAAGCTTTGATGTTGCTTCTTTTTGAGGGGTTGTTAGCTCTCATATGAGCAGGACCTTATCAAGGCATATAGGAGTTGAGTTTAGTCTCACATGGGATAGTTAAAAGAGAAATTTACATACGTAGCATACAAGTCTTATGTATTTACATGTCTCACAGCCAAACTTTCATATTTACATACACAACTTGAGTGCTTTAAACCCTTGCATGAAAAGGTGTATTTTACTTTTAAAAGTGGTAATAGTGCTATTTTTGATGTGACATTAAGGATTTGAGTTCATTGTGTGTAAATACGAAAGTTTAAGTATGAGATATGTAAATAAATAAGAACTGTGTGCTATGTTTGTTGGTGCCCCTAATTAGAAATATGTTTTTGTAAACATGCCATTTGGTTGATCCCCACCCATGAGCTTAAACTTAAGGATTGAAAACATGCTTATACTTTTGGTTTGTCTAGCCCAACTTTGTCCCCTTTTTGTATTGATAACTCCCCAATTGTATTTATTGTGATTCTGATAGCAACTATTGATCTTCAAGAATAAAATTTCAGTTCATCTCATTATTTAGCATATTTTGAGATTATGTTTTAAGTTCCATTCACTTTCTTTATGCCATTCTTTCAGATTTTTGATTGAGGATGGGTCTGGTGAAAGCTTTTGCTGATATGGAGGAAGGAACTTTAGAAGTTGGCATGGGTATGCTACATGACAAATTTTAGTTATTCGTTTTTTACTATGTGCTTGTTACCTAGATATTTCAATGTTTTTATTTTTGGGTCTTTGAGTATCTGCTTAGCTCCAAAGGTTTGCAAGGTTACATTGGGGTGCTTAAAGCACAACAATAATTATGATCGCCACAAGAAAAAAAGAGGAAAATGATCACGTTTACATGTTTTTAGCTGGTCTCAATTGGAGTATAGATGAAGTATGAGGTCCCATCCTCGGTAGGAAACCTCTACCTTCAATTTGAGAAGCTTATCAAGAGGCAAGGAGAAAAATATGTTGTGCAACACTGAATATTCTATTAATATTGAAGTGCAAAACTCAACTCTTGTGTCACAAGGGGCTTACATTCACAAAGAAGGCCGAAAAAAATCATAGTGCGTGCATTGCAAAAAATTATAGTACATGAAAGAAGTATCTTGAAAGCTTCATGCTAATCTTGCAAATTAGAAATCAAAATTCAAGTTTGAAGGCCGAGCTTAAGAAGCCATTGCTGAAAAAACTTATGAGCTGCCTGCTGATTTGAACAAAATTCTTTTACTAAGGAATAATTAAAGAACTTGCATAGATTATTTCAATATCTAAAATTTTTCCTCACTCCTTCCTACTCCTTAGTATAAAGGGGAACTCTTTGGTCACTATTTTTTAATTCTTCCTATTTTTTCTCATTTATGGATAATTGATTCTTGTGCAACCAATTACATGACTGGTTCTTCTAAGTTAAGTTTTCTTATAGACCTTGTGCAAGTAATTAAAAGGTAAAAATTGCCAATGGTTCCCTCTTGATAGTTGTTGGGATAGGAACTGTAAAACTCTTCCTGTTGTTAACTCTTTGCGATGTTTTCTATATTCCTAATTTATTTTGTAACCTGTTGTCCATCAGTAAAATCATTGTTGATCATCAATGTCAAGTTTACTTCTACTATTCTTGTTGCAAGTTTCAAGAATTAATCACAGGGAGGATGATTGGCAGTGCTTAGGACAAATGTGGACTCTATTATTTTGGCGATAGACTTGGCTCGGAAAGACAATATCAAAGTACCGTTTTAAATTATATTTCTAAAGTTAATGAAATTATGTTATGATATTATAGGATATCCTTGTTTTCTTTATCTAAAATACTTAGTTTTCAAATTATATCAAGATAAAAATATGCAGTTTCAATGTAAAGTGTGTCTGTTTGCTAAGATGTTACCATATATCATTTTCTCTACAAATATACAAACCAACTATACCATCTATTTTGATTCATACTGATATCTGGGGCCCTTGTGAATCACTTTCACATTATGAAAAGAATGGTTTGTAACTTTCACTGATGATCACACTAGATTAAAGTTAGATTTATCTAATGAAGGAAAAATTTGAAGTAGCAATAATTTTTCAAAATTTTTTACACTATGTACAAACAAAATTTTAAACAGCTATTTAAATACTACGGAGTGACGATGACCGACAATTTTTCAAAAATTCATTGGGTCAATTCTTCCTTGAAAATGAAATTATTCTTCAAAGCTCTTGTGTCAACACTCCTAAACAAAATGGGCTGGCTCAAAGAAAAAATAAGCACTTATTGGAGCTAGCTCGTGTGTTGCTATTTATCAATCAGGCTCCTAAATATCTTTGGGGTAAAGTCGTTCTTGCTGCTATCTTTCTCATAAACAAAACACCCAATAAGGTTTTAAACATTGAAACACCTTTGTTGTTTTTCAATTTTTTTTCCCAAAAAACTCTTTTTTTTTTGACCTCTAAAGATATTTGGGTGAACTACATGCATTCACATTCATAATCAACGAAAAACTGAACCCCAAGCTAAAAAATGTATGTTTGTTGTAAAGAGGGTATAATTGTTTTGATCCTAAATCTAAAAATGTTTGTTGCCATGGATGTTATTTTTTTGAATTACCAATTTTTTTATTTGGGAAAGAATAAAACAAATATCTGTATACTGAGTTTTAAGATTTTCTTCAAACCGAAGAATATCAAAATATTGTCCCCAACCGCAATTGTTCAACTTGACAACCCATGTAATATATCAGGAGAGAGTGCGCCAAGTTTTTTAGATATTGAAGTTACTACAATCCCATCTAATGATGTTCATAACGACAGAGAAGTAGAAAAAAAGAACAATAGCAGTGACATCGTTTGATCTTGTCTACTCGTGACCAAGGACAACCTAAAAGAAAAGGTCTATGAATTCTTTACACTGCCCAAAATCTGTAAACCTAGGTAATGTCCTCACTAATTCTTTCTCTCATGTTCATTCCATTTCATCTTCAAATTTAGAATATTCTAGTCCTACGTTTGAGCATAGTTTGAATCCCGAGTCTAACGAGTCCATCCTTCCTATTGGGAAAAAGGCTTGCACCCAACATCCATTGCTGAATTATGTGTCATATGAAAATCGTTCATAATTTTTGTGCATTTACCTCACAATTATCTTATATGAAGATTCCTAAAACAATGCAAGATGCTCTGAAAGTGCCTAAGTGGAAGGATGTTATTTTTGAGGACATAAAAGTTCTTGAAAAAAATGAGACATGGAAAGTAGTTCATCTACTTAGAGGAAAAACAATCGTCGAATGCAAATGGGTGTTTAAAATTAACTACGATTATGATGGCTCTTTACAACTGAACTTTCCTAGGTTGGCTGTTAAAGAATTTACTCAGATATATGACGTTGATTATTTAGAAATATTCGCTTCAGCTGTAAAGCTAAAATCTGTAAGGGAATTTTCTTCACTTGCAGCTAGTCTTGACTAGCCTCAATAACAGTTAGATATAAAGAATGTCTTTCTCAATGGTGACTTATAGGAAGAAGTGTATATGGATTCACTTCCAGGATTTAATGAGAAGTTTGACACAAAGGTGTGTACAACAACAAGTTTTTATCCAACTAAGTGGGGTCGGCTACATGAATCATTTTTCTCCATTGCGTCTTACTGAGTGTCATATTTTCATTTCATTCTAATAGATTAAGATCATCTTTTGTACAATATGCCTATGTCTTTTTATGTCTACTTCTGCGTTTCTTAACATAAATCAAATCTAAAAAATCTACTCTCCTAACTAGATCATCAGAGGATCGACGTTTAATGTGACCAAACTATCTAAGAGGATTTTCTCTAATCTTGTCTGGCACTGGAGCTACACTAAACCTTTCACGGATAGATTCGTTTCGCATTTTGTCTCTAATTGTCAATCCACTCATCCACATAAGCATTCTCATCTCATGAACACTTAACTTTTATTTATGATTCTCTTTTAATGGCCAACATTCTGCACCATAAAGCATTGCAAGTATCTCCACCATCTTATAAAAATTTTCCTCAAGTCTAAACACTAATTTTCTATGACATAATAGGCCTAACGCATTCCTCCCCTTCAACCAACCAACCAAAATTCTACTAATAACATCCCCACTATATCACCACTATATCACCATCTCACCATCACTTTGAACAATAGACCTGAGATATCAAACATGTTCGCATCTTTTAATGATTTGATCACCCATAGTTACAACTCTGCGACTAGAGCTACTACTACTGAAATTACCTTCCATGTATTCAGTTTTAGATTTGCTCAAACTAAGGCCTTTAGACTCTATAATGTAGACCTCTATAGTTTTTGTTTTTCCTGAACTCTTTCTCTAATCTTATCTACAAGAATGATATCATTAGCGAAAAGCATACACCAAGGTACCTCATCCTGCAAATGTCTAGTAAGAGCATACATAGTTAAAGCAAAAAGATACGGGCTTAAAGCCGATCCTTGATATGATCCAACTAAAATAAGAAAATACTGTCAATCCTCCTTCTGTTTGAACACAAGTAGCAGCTCTAGAATACATATCTTTAAAGACTTGAATGTGAGTCATCTCAACGCCTTTTTTTCTAGAACTCTCTAAAGAACTTCTCTTGGAATCTTGTTGTAAGCTTTTTCCAAATCAATAAAAATCTTATATATCCTCCTTACTCTCTCTGTACTTTTCTATCAAACCTCTCAATAAATGTATAACTTCCATGGTAGAGTTGCTCGACATAAATTCAAACTAATTATGAGAAATCTTTCTATCATGTCTTAACATATATGAAATTACTCTCCCATAATTTTAAAGTATGACACATTGACTTAATTCCTCTATAATTTGAGCACTCTTGTGTATCCCCTTCATTCTTAACAATGTAGACCAAATTATTTTTTAATAATCGATGTTGATGACTTAAATTTTCACTTGAAATGACCTTACAATCTTTACATTTCTGATGATCTCTCATAAGAAAATAATCAATTTGTGTTTTATGAGATGCTTTCTTATAAGTAATAATATGCTTATCTCTATTCTTAAATAAACTATTAGAAATACAAAATCAAAACCTAAAACAAAATCTAATATGATTCTACCATCTTCATTAATCACTCCAAATCCATGCCTAAAATCTTCTAGCACTGTACCAATACGTCCATTTAAATATTCTCCAAAAAAAATATTTCTTTAAGAGGTATCATTTGTATTAATACTTTTAGGTCATTTTAAAATTTTTCTTTTAAACCTATATTTAAACCTATGTGAGAAGCATAAGCACTTACAACATTAAAAATCTTAGCATCAACAATAATTTTTAGGGCTATAATAATTTTATCTCTAATTCTATTGATTTTTTGTGACACTATCTTTCAAACTCTTATCTATAATTTCATCTATATCATTTCTAGTGTGACCCTTTCCTGAGTGCCAAAGTTTAAAACCTAAGCTATCAATATCATTAGCCTTTTTACCAATCCATTTAGTTTATTGAATGCATAAGATATTTATCTTCTTATGAATCATAATATATAATACTAATTTCATTAATTTACTTGCATTAATTTACTTGTGACTTCTTTGCCCATATCCATTCATAATGTTGGAATTATTTCTTATTTGACACTACATTTGGGCACTGGTATTGCGACCCTTGCATATTTTCAATGTATTTAGGTCATACAAAGCGTCACTTTCAGAGGACGCCCTAACATTTACATAATGATTTAAAGGATTCATGTTATGATTTTTCGATAAAAATTTTATGCTGGCTATCTTCTACCTAACACAATCCACTTTTGGTATTCAGATTGCAACCCAACAATGACAT
Source organism: Phalaenopsis equestris (assembly GCF_001263595.1). Classification (NCBI taxonomy): domain Eukaryota; kingdom Viridiplantae; phylum Streptophyta; class Magnoliopsida; order Asparagales; family Orchidaceae; genus Phalaenopsis; species Phalaenopsis equestris. The sequence continues at coordinate 134,883 of NW_018165297.1, forward strand.
TGTTAAAAAAAGTGTGTAAACTAAAAAAATCCTTGTACTAGTTGAAGTAGTCGCCGAGGCATGGTCTGAGAAGTTTACACTGTTTGTTAAGAGTCAAGGGCCGAGGCATGGTCTGAGAAGTTTACACTGTTTGTTAAGAGTCAAGGGTATACTCAAGGGTATGGAGATCATACAATGTTATTTAGACATTCAAAGGATGAGAAGATAACCATACCGATCATATATATGGATGATATAATTTTCACCAAAGATCCGGTTGAAAACTTCCCTCTCATCAGTCTTTGAGACAAATGATTTAGGATTTTTGAGGTAGTAGATTGAAAAAAGGGATTGTTGTTTCCCAAAGGAAATATATTCTTAACTTTTTAAAGGAAATTGGGATGATTGGTTGTGTGCTTGCAAACACTCCAATTGATCACGATGAAAAGCTGGGAGATGAAAAGGAAGGTGATCTAGTGAATACAACTTGATATCAAAATTTGGCGAGAAAGTTGATATACTTATCACTTACATGACTTGATATCGCCTTTGCTGTAAGTTTGATAAGTCAAATTATACATTCTTCCATTGAGAATCACTTTGAAATATTCGCTTCATTATTCTCAAATACCTAAAAAGTACATTGGGTAAGGGTTTGTTATTTCAGAAGACCACATAAAAGAATATAGAGATACATATCGATGCTTGTTGGATAAGCTTAGTTGTTGACAGGAGATTGAGTTTTGTTAAATATGCATTTGCATTTAAAATAAAAAAGGCACAAAACTATGCATGTATGCATCTATGATGTACAAAAGTGAGCCATGTCATCTCGACATATAGAGGAGAGTTCTCTATCACCATCTACATTCATCAAAACAAAAGAACCACTAAGAACAAACTTAACCCAAAAATGAGCAACCCTATTACATTCATGTGGTGTATGTAGAAATAAAACTTTTCTAAAGTTCATAAAAATTGCTTTGTTTGGAGCATCTTGCGGTTGGTGTTGCTTAGATCGACTTGAGAATATTGTACTTCTGTTTGGGGAAATCTGGTTATCTAGTGAAGTAAGAAACATAATATGGTCACAAGGAGTAGTTCCGAAGCAGAATATTGAGCTATGGCTAATAGAGTATGTGAACTGTTATGGCTGAAGAGAGTTCTTGTAGAGCTTCAGATTCGAGATATTATGGCTGGAAAGAGTTCTTGTGGAGCTACAAATTCTGATAGACAATAATACTGCTATAAGCATTGCAAAAAATTTTGTATAACAGAATTGCATGAAGCATGTCAAGATTGACAGATAGTTCATAAAAAGAAGATTGATTATGAAGCTATTTGTATGCCGTTTATCCCCACTACTCAACAAATAGTAGATGTTTTCACCAAGGGACTGTTAAGGCCTAACTTTGAGATCCTTATATACAAGGTGGGCATGATATCTATTCGTCAACTTGGGGAGGTTTGAAATTATTTAGGAAGTTTGATTTTTTATTTTCTTTTTTAGAGATTTGTATTATTGATATGTTTTAATTCTTGTTTTTGTTTTTTGTTGTGGAGAGTTATGACTAATTTATGATGTTCCTAATATGGGAGCCTTCCCGCTCTATTTATTTTGTAATTTTTTCATATGAAATTGAAGAGGAATAATTATTCTTATCATCCCAAAACTACAAAAAGTAGCAAGATAAGTAAGCGTTATGCTTGAACAAACTGATAACCTCTCTCAGAATGTTTCAGGTCTCACTATTGAATAAAGATCAAATTTTAGAATGGAAGAAGAAGAAGAAAAAGAGTCATCGTACATAATCTAAGTAGATGCCTTTTAAGATGATTTAAATTTATTGAACAAAATATGGTGTACTGTGGAAGAAGATGGATTACCTTGTTAAAGACTCATAGCTGATTTGTGGGACGAACATAGATTTTTTTTTTCTATTTTATTGATTTTCCTCTCTTTTTTCATGTGCAAGTTTTGCTTATTTTATTGATTTTATTGATCTTTTCTTCTTTTTCAATTTTCTCTATTATCTTTTATATTTTATTTTCAGTGTTTTCTTACATAAAATTGGTATAATTATCATGCTTTTGGTTCATTTTATGTACAAAATTGCTATCTTGAACGCAATTTTTTGTTTTGCTGAATCATATAATCACCATCTTTAATTCCTTCATGGATATTTCAATGGTTCTGATGATTTCTAGTTTGTTCATTTATTCTTCATAGAAGAATAAAACTATTGTTCATGTGAATGGTAACTTCATGGCGACACTTGTTTTCCTCTTATTGGGACCCTTCACTAAAACTACATATTCCCTAAATTATTATTCTATTTTAGTTCAAAGTCCCATATGCCTCCATCCTTTACCCCAAACCTTCTTTTTAATTTCCTCAGTATTCTAGCAATAAACTGTCAAAATATATGGTGATTATAATTCTATCCTTGCCAACTTTATCTAGACTCCTCACCCTAAAAGGAGAATTATCGAATAGTAAGGAAGAAATTGAATTCAGTAGATTTTCACAGATAAACTATCATACATGACAATTCCCTTTGTCAAGGCATCCACATGCTTTTCTGGTAATTGTGTTTTTATCTTATCTTTCAATAGCTTCAACAAATTCCTGATGAGTTTTTTTTTTTTTAATCTACCATATTCATTCGCTCATCCATAATTGATAGATCCTAATGATTCCTTGAAGTGCTTTATTGCTTTTACTCTCTAAACTTGAGTGTTTTGTGGTTGGAGAAATGATAAGGACGTAGCTATTGAATTTTAATTTTCATGGATATTGAGGTTTTTTTCTTATGTTCTATAGATTTCATTATTTTTTTAGAATGATTTTAGTTAATATCATTAAGTTTTTAACAGTTTATTGGCAATTTGTTAATTTATTACTAGTTTGTTAGTTCTAAGTTTGTAGCAGTTTGATATTTTTTTTCTAAAAATGGAAATGAGAATTTTGATTAATGTAAGATAGTTTTATGGCATGAAAAATATTCAACTTTGAAGGTAAAGGCTTATTCTTCATCCATTCTAGCGTATTGAGACTTGAACCCCTTTTAGGAGAGGTCATCCTTTTACAGTTGTAATTCTTCCTCATCACTGATTTTTATCAAACATTTTTATGTTTTCCTTTTTCTATACTAACTTTGCTTTTTTATTTTTAAAGTTGTCATGCATAAAAATGTTAGTTCATGCATTGAATGTGCCTAATAAAATATTTTATTTATAATTTTTTAAGATCTATACCTCCTATTTTTGGTGGATGGGATTTATAATTTATGATGATCGGTCACTTTCAAGGTTTTTATTTGCCTTTTCTTTTTTGTTATTGCAACTTATGTATGATTGGAAGTATGTAAAAGTAGTAAGTTTCTATATTTATGAGCATGAACCTATATGTTCTTGTTTGTTTCTGCAAAGTGCTCATGGTGAATGTTCTTGTCACCATCTAAATATAAATTAATTATCTTGATATGTATTCACATAAGAACATGTATGCGTGCACATGCATAGATAATTGAGCACGCTTTAATCAAAATATCCCTATAAGACTCGTGATTACATAGTCTAGAATTGTAGTCTAGAATTGTTGTATTTTGGTATATGTATGTCATATATCTTCCTTTATTACTTTTACTGTTTAGAATTGTTATATGCTTGTATCAATATATCATTCATCGTATATCTCCCTGTATTGTTCTGGCTGTCTAGAATCGTTGTATTCCTATATATGTACATCATTTGCCATATATCTACATATACTATCTTGGCTATGACCCTTTCTTTTAGTTTTGGGCTTAAGTGGTTGCTCGGTCATTAAGCTTGAATAATCATGTGCTGGGACCTATTTTTCTCTTTAGTATTCATTCTTCTATTCATAAATTATATTGAATTACTTGAGTAATAAAATTTCTCTTTCTTCAATACTCTTCTTTGATGTTTTTTCCTTGTGTGATCTTAGTTTTTTGCTATATCTCCACCAAGTAATTCTTGAGCATTTTTCATCGTTTCATATAAAATAAGTATAACATTCTTGATGTTCTGATTGCAGATTATGGTAAAGAGAAGGGAGATCAGTGTCGACACTAGTAGTTGTCATCAATGAGAAACTTTATCATCAAGGGACACTAGGAAAATGCCTAATTTGCGTCAGACATTTTCAACGCTAATTAGGCATTTTTCTGATGCTATGCTCAATTAGCGTCAGTTTAGCGTCTAAATAATTTTGAGGTTAATATAGGCATTACTAATTGATTTTGTGTAAACTATTTGTCAGAAAATCTGTCATTATAAATTTATGTCAAAAAAACGGTCGATGTTAGCTTAACGATTCATTAGCATCGACCTTAGCCGATGCTAATTAGCGTCTATCTCACTAATCAGTGTAGACCACATCAGACGCTAATTAGAGTCGGCTATGTTCGACGCTTAATGCGTCGAATTAACGACATCATCTATCGTTTGATTCAGTCATTAGCGTCGGAATACTCTGGCGCTAATCCAACACAAACCTATAAGAAATAAAAAAGAATATAGCAGGATGATTTGATTTTCACATACTTGCACAGAAAAAATACAAACAACGTAATAGAAAATTTATATATCACCAGAAGTGATAAAAGAAATCTCCAACATATCTAAATAATGATACCAAACGGATCAAAGTGTTAAATGTTCGCAACTATAGAAACTGAAAGTTCTATTAAACAAAAATGAAAAAAAAAAAAATATAATCAACCTCTCTGTCAGGGGAATATCATCAAACACATAATAAAAATCCTAATCTTCCTCATCATCATCCTGCTGCTCATCTTCCTCGACAACACTCATATGTCGCTTGTTTCGACGATCAAAACTCTCCATCAGACGTGCTAGACTATCTGCAACCATCTACTAGCCTTCACACACCTGTCGGAGCTCTTCATTCATCATCCTGATGTTTCTCATCGTTATCCTGCTCCTCATCCTCCTCGACAACACTCATTTGTCGCTTGTTTCGGCGATTAAAACTCTCCATCAAACATGCTAGACTATCTGAAACCATCTACTGGCCTTCACACACCTGTCGGAGCTCTTCATTCATTATCATAACCCGCCTGGCAAGCTCCTCATGCTAAACCTGTAAAGTTCTAGGGCCACCCACAACTACACGGGAACGCCCAACCTCAAATACTATCTCATTTGCTTTGAGGCCATGCACTCTCTCTTTTTTCCCCGCTACTTGCGTCCACAACTCAAAATCAAATTGAGCAGTGACAGACTGACCACCACTTCTGCCGGTGGACGGCGAGGTCTGGCTAGCTATCTCCCTCTGTCTTTTTTGGAGCTGCTCATAATCCTATATAACAAAATTCAAACATTAATTGACATTTTAAATATAATTGATATATTAATAATAATAAAAAGATTTTTTTTATAATTTATATTGACACAACGAGGGTGTTTGGATACCCACTAGTGTGTGCCCGAGCACCAATGTGTAAGGACATGCAACTCTGCAGTGGATGACTCTCGGTCAAGCTCCTTCGCCTATATACATGATCATATAAATATCACATAATTACATAAATCTGTAAGCTTCTAAAATTTGAGATAATCTTACCAATCTCCGACAGTATTCTGTGTGGGGGATCTAACCTTCAATGTAGAGTGCGACCCCTCTGTCTCTCTCCGTCGTCTGGTTCTGCTGATTTGTCTCTATTCCTTTGATATTCTGGAGAGGCCCATGCTTGTTTTAATGCAGCCCAGACTTCCTCACCAACCCACGAGGGCCTCTTCCCCTTCTGCGTTGTTGTGAATATATTCCTGAGCCTATGCTTGACACGAACTCAAAAATCTGCCGGATTTGCAGGTGATGTTTTGGAAACCGGTAAAACAACGTTTGCAAATTATAAATTAATTTTGATTAGCATAAAAAAAGTAGAAATTAGCTTTCTACTTCAAATTAAAATATCATACCTCGAACCCTCTAAAATATATATCTCGACTCGCAATTGGAATCTACTTCCATGAGACATATGGCTGATCGTATCTGCTCCGGATGTTCTTCGTGATCTGCATCACGAATGACCTAGAGGGGTAGAACTTGCCATTGAAACATTAGCTATATTATAAAATGGAATAAAAATTGAATTTACTTTATTGTAAAGAAGAAAGTTGATTTACGAGCCACTCTCTGACATAATACAAACTCTGTCGGCGGTGTCAGTTTTCTCAGGTGCTGGAGTCGAGGGGCCTGGCTCATTAGATGAGGCTTCTGTGCGAAAATATGGTGCATGAGTGGGAGGCGATGCCTGGAAGGGAGATGGTGCGGGAGGGGCAACAGGAGTGGTTGCATGAGTGTCGTACTTGTCAGCACTGCTAACGACCTTCTTCAATGTCCGATATGTGTTCTCCAATGTCCCTCGAATGCGGGGTCTCTCTGGGAGCTGAGCACTTGCCATCTGTAATAGGCAAAAAAATATAATTAGTAAGCATGATTAGTATGCAATATAAGATCGAAGTAAAAACCGAATAATGTAAAATGCTAACATGAAACATGACGTGTACGCATCAATCAAGAAAAGTAAGCAGAACAACTATAGTGTAAGAAACGAAAGTAAAAGCAATGTGGTGTAGAAACTAATCATCTAAGCATACATACCATTTTTTAGACCATTTCATTCGGTGATCTAGATATTGAAGAACTTAAAATTCTTCGCCAATCTTATCATCATTTTCATCCATATCTTGAGGAATTTCTTCATAAAGCCCTGTGGTATCCTTTAGAGGTATCTCTTCATCGATTGAGCTAAGCTGAATACGAAAATCATACGTAACTGACTCTTGGTGAATAAGTTTGATATCATTTTGCATCTCAACAGTTTTTTGTGGTCTATTCTTCAATACAACAACCCAATCAAGTTTATTCCTTGCTCAACCAGGATATCGAAGATAATAAACTTGATTAGCTTGACGTGCCAGAATAAATGGGTCATACATTGCATATATTTTGTTCATTTTAATTTCAGTAACATCATACAAGTCAAGTGTCTGTGTTTCTCGATTAGGAACATAATCAAACCACTCACCGTTGAACATGTTGACATTGCATTCAACATAACCTTGATATTGCAATTGAATTACTTCATTTAGTATGTCGTAATAGCTGATCTCATTATTTGTATGTGTGTTTCTTCTAATAAAAACACTACAATCATAAGTCTGCTTTTCTTCACACCAGGAGCTCATATGAAATTTGTAACCGTTCACTTGAAATATTTACTATGTCTAGACACTATAATTAGGTACTCAAGCAAAAGTTCTAACGAGCCCTGGTCTGTGATTCTGTTGCTTCTATCATGAATCTAATAGAAGTTCTAAAGTATAATTAGTTTTCCTTTGTAGAGTGCAATTAGTTGACACATCGTTAAATTGAAAAGATACTTTAACATACGTGTGAATTGAACCTTTTTGAAAATTATTCTTTGATCTTCTTGCTTACAAGCTTGTCATCCCCTATGCTCAAACTCTCGGTAAGTAACCGACGGATATTATTGTGAATTGTATGTTTGAGGTTGTTGGTAGAACATTCCAGATAAAAAACTTAGAAATTTTTTGATTAAATTATTTTTTATCGTAGGAATGGTTGCATTTTATCGTAGCTCAGTAGAACATACAATGTAGCTGCTCGAAGCTTTCTATCATTAAGGTAGCGCGTACCATACCAACCTCATGGTTCATCTGATATCTGAAATACGGATAATTCTTGTTGCGAAGACATCTCAGCGACAGTTTCACGCGTATGTTGTTTTTGATCGAAGTAATAAGAATAAAAATTAATTGTCTTTTGTAATATGTATGTCTCACACATCGATTCCTTCAGATGTATTTTATTCTTAACAATTTTTTTATTTTATTAAAAAATCAGCACGATTGAGTTATTTTAGAAAAAAAATATTAGTTAACTCTAAAATAAAAGACATACCTCTCAAAGGTATACATCCACTTGTATTGCACCGGACCCCCAATATAGCCTCATAACGCAGATGTATGGGCAGATGTTCCATTGAGTCAAAAAAATTGCGAGGAAATATCCGTTCGAGCTTTGTATAGATTTAACAAAATACTTGCGACAAGACTTCTTAGAGAATTAACATTCAAAGTGTTTGCGCACAACTCCTTGAAGATTGTACTGATTTCGATCAATGAATTAAATATTAGCTTTGGTAGGGCATTGAATGTAATAAGTAATAGCACTACATGAAAACATGACAATCGTGGCTCTTCATACCAAATATTTTTCTCATCCCCATATCAACATATCGACATATGTTAGAAACACAACATCTTGGAAATTTCAAATAATGCAACCACTTAAAGGTAGTTTTTCGTTGATCAAATATCAACATATCATTCCAATTCTTATGCTACCACTCAAAGAATACAATCACTCAAAATGCATAAGAATTTTGTTGTGTCACTTTGTTCGGTTCTTAATCATCATCAGTCACACATCTTCCCACAAATTGAGACCTACTGGCATCAACAATCATTTCCTTATACATGTCATAATTGTGAACCGTTCTAGGTGCATAACTTGATGAGGCTCCAGCATGACCGAACTAAACATCTGGTTCAAATTCACCATGTGAAGTACAATACTAATAATCGGGTTTAAAACCCCTACAATATAGATCCAACTTCACTTCATCAGGTGTCAGGAAAGCTTGATCTTGTGCTTCGCATATGGGCATCAAAATCTGCCTTTTGAAAGTTAAACAGGGAGTTGCAAAGCCGTCTGCACGAACTCGTTAGCCTCAGCCAAGAACTCATCAGTAAGTCAATATAATTTATTATATATTCATAATCTCATATTTTGGATATCCATCTGTATCATAGATGTAGCTATATAGTTTAGTTCAACGTCATTGCACTCTACTTAAATCCGTTGCTAGAAAACCATTGAATAACTTCCACCTAAACTCATAATTTACAAAAAAAAAAACCTGCCCAACGCTAAACTAATACATAGGCACACAAACTTATTTTGGGCATTTACCTACATAGGACAAAACTCTTATGTATATATATATCTCACACATGAACATACACATAGCACTCAAATCTTTACTATCTTTTGGGACGGTTACAAACATATCACCGAATTCTTATGTATTTACATATTGCACACCTAAACTTTTATATTTAGACACATAACACTGAAATATTTTATATCACATCGAAACTAACACTAACACCACCTAAACACAAAGCCTAAGCTAAACATGGCTAACACAAATTTTTTTGGGGATACATAGCACAAATTCTTATGTATTTACATATCTCACACATAAACTTTGATATTTAGATAAATAGCACTCAAATTTTTAAATTAAAATTTTTCTTGGTGCATTTACATACATAACACAAAATTTTGATGTATTTACATATATCTCACCCATAAACTTTCGTATTTAGTTAGATAACACTCAAATCTTCAGATAAAATATATTTTTTTTGGGCATTTACATACATAGCACAAAATTCTTATGTATTTACATACCTCACACATAAACTTGTATATTTAGATACATAACACTGACATATTTAAAATAAATTTTTTTTGGGCATTTACATACATAGCACGAAATTCTTATGTATTTACGTATCTCACACCTATACATAGCACAAAATTCTTATACATTTACATTTCTCACACCCAAATTTTTATACATATGCACATAACAATCAAATCGATCAAATTTTATTTGTGGAATTTCTATACATAGAACAAAATTCTTCTGTTTACGTATGTCACACCTAAACTTATATATGTAGGCACATAGCACTTAATTCTTATATAAAATCATCTAATCCCTATGCATTGCATGGCTAACAAAGAAATCTGAAATCCAAATATAACAACTATGCAAATTTATGAAAAAAATTACGCAAAACCGAAGCTCGAAGTTGTAGATGAAGTTTTCTCACCTTGGACGAAGAATGAGCGGAGAAAACGAGCTGGAGATGCCGAAAAATGTGCAGAGACACAAAGGAGCGGCGATGAGGAGCGACCTTGCGATGGGGAAGAAAAATGAAATGTTTTGGTTGCAACAAAGGAAGAAGGTATTTTATGGCATTAGCATCTGGCGCTAATAAGTAAAACGTCGCCTATTTCCGACGCTATAACGTCGAACTAATGTCTGCGCCCCGACTGAACCCTATCTGCGTCGACAATATCTTTTTTGGACCGCATGCGGCCTTAAATGGATGCAAAGAGGATGCTATTTTTGCGTCAAACTAATGTCTGACGCTAATATGCGCATTTCCTTCAGTGGTATTTATCATGAGGAAGACAAACATTTGTAATATCCTTGCCATTTGATCAAGTTTAGGTAAGGGAAGATCATGGCTGCTTGGCAAAAAAATTCCGTAATTATCGCGATATGTCATGGCAATGTGTAATGTCACGATGTGGACGAGAATGTTAGTTCCTCTATTACAAGTCCCAACATTATGGGGTAGATGCTGAAGGGCCAAGTTCCTTTGAATGGAGTGGTAAGCCATGTAATTTGTAGACCATTTTTTACTCGGAGCCCTACACTTCTCACTATTGGACTGAACACTCTTCCCCAACCTGTGCTAAAAATACACAAAAGAGTTTAGAAAGCATTTCCAAGCTCTCTTTTTGAAGTTACTAAAGAAAAATTTAGCAATCAATGAGTAGAGTTAGCAAACAGCGAGCAGATGGTGCAGATCACTATCCCCAAGTTTAAAGTGCAAGTTTCCTGTTTACAAGTTATGTGGCAGCTAGGAACTGTTATCAAAATGCTGAAGTTGCATAAGCATTATAATGAGTCAGCGATTGGCTTACTGGCCAAACATCATATATGTTCGATTTTATGGTCTTCTTATAAACTTTGTTGATGATATAGAAGATGTAACTAAATTTTATGGTCTACTTATAAAAATGGCTTGATAATGGTTGATGGTGCTGGTTGATCTGTTGGTAAGGTCTTTGGAAGTTGGTGCTAAGGTCTGATCCCCGCCTGCACTTATGTGCATGCTAACATCGTTCTAGGATTCTTAGTCGGTGTGATAAAGCACAAAAGGTGTTGGAAAAGTTCTAGAATTGTTTACGTGAGTGGGGAGGGTTGGAGGGCGGCTGAAACCAGCGTGAGTGGTGATGGGACAGTGGACCGGAACCAGAAAAGGGGTGGTTTCTTGTTGTAAATAGCAGGTGGAGGTGTTTGAAAGGCTGTAGGAAGTGAGATATGCGGTGTGACAACAGGTTGGGCGACTTCCATGGCTAATCTGCCTGAAAGCAGCAGCCAAAGGATGAATCGGTGAGGTATGGGTGTCTGGACAGCAAATTGGAACAGAAAGCAACTGGTACCTTGCTGCTAAGAGCAATTTACGGCAAGTTGGACGATAAAGGAGCCCTCCAACCACTTTGATTCTAATAGGCTACAGACACAGAGACACCGCTTGAAAGAAATTCAATGATATATCACTCCAATAGGGAAAAATTAGGAGAAACATCTCCAAATAACATACTATTGCCAAAAGTCTTCCCAAATTAGAAGATAATAACATATCTCCGGCAGAAACAAACCTAATTTAAATTAAGGTAATGTTAAAATATTAATAAGGAGAGTCCCGCATTGCTAAATTAGCCAATAGGGTTGGAAGATAGAGCTCTGCTTTGATCCCATGATTGGGATCGTGGAAAGCAGAAAGCTTTCACTTCACACCCACACATATACACGCATGCGGGCATTCATCCATCCACACGGCGCCCACACACACGCTCATGCGTGCAATCGTACACAGATGCACACACATGGGAGTAAGAAGAGTCACCTCAACTAGGTAGGGGCAATGTTAATCTAGCATATTGCAATTCACCTCATTGAATTGCATAAAGACAACATTGTTTGAGATCTATGGCGAGAAGTCATAAAGCTATTATTCAAAATGGCCTTATTAAAAAGATTTTATGAGGCTTTGAATATGACAAATAGCTGCAAAAGTCTATGTCATATTTCGTTATTTGATTAAGGAGATCTCCTTTGAGAAGTGGCTCTCAATACTAAGTCTTACTTCATACTAGGAGGTGCTATTTATCTTTGTATGACAAGTTTGAGGGTTTTGCAAAACACTCAATATATATCTTAAAAGGAGATTGTGCAACTTGAAGTCGCTCTTCTTTTCTATACTTTTGTTTTACGTTATGCAAAAGAAAAGAGATCAATTATTTGGCATTATTATATTTCTTCTTGAATTAGGAATTGTACTAAATTTATTATTTATTATTTATTAAATGGACCTTTTCATTTTCTATTTTTGATTTGTGTTTATAAAATATGAAGCACTATGTATGGATCATATTGTCATTGGCATTCATCTTATATGTATAATTCCCTTGATGTCAAACCACATGTGCTGTTATCCTTTTTAGTGACTTCAGTAGATTACCTTGAAGTCAATGATGTATAATGAGACTAATGAATTATCGTGAAGTTGATAGTTTTTTTCTCGTAATTAGTGAGTTAGAATTGGTTAAAAGAAATTCTAGATGTTTGGTGATTGAGCATCATAAGTTAATTTAGAATATTGATAGAATCTTGCATGAGTTATAGTTGTGAGATCAATCATGATAAAATTTTGAGAAGCGACAACTTGATTTGAAATGGAGATTAATGTTTTGAGTTTTTTCCTACATATAAGTAGCGAACCCTATAGTTTTTTTGGTTGTGTACGGTTTTTAGTGACCAATGAATTTAATGATACTACTAGATGTGATTACCTCCGAGACCTTGTGCAACCAAATCACTTTCTCGAAGAAAAAATTAGTAACAGTGACAACATCTTCGGTCTTTTTGCAGGGGCAAAGTGAGGCATATTTAGAACTGACAATTACAAACACCAAATCTTTCTCACACTAAGGAGAAATATTTGCTACATAATACGCACGCAATTCTGTGTCAGTACTCCGTTAACCTCGCAATATCCCCCATAATAACCTATGAATATCATCGAAATAGAACATGCGACGGTTATTAGGGTTATAAGTCATTGAAATTAATATTTCAATAACCTCCCAATAACCCTTTAATAACCGCGAAATAGAGATTATTGCGGGGTTATTGCTCTGCTTGCGTATTGCGTACGCAAATATTTCCCCACACTAAGGGGCAGTCATAAAACAAAATCATTAATAAGGTTTTCCCAAATCGTGTCGGGTGTGGGGAAGGCATATAAATACTGGTGTATTGGGTTTGTTTTTTGGTGGATTGATAGATGTTGCACTTAAGTGCAAAATTTGCAATATCCCTCGAGATCTTTGTCCAGTAGAACCAATTCTTAGTTGGTATAGTTTTCTCATGATCTATGTAAGAGGTAAGGCTAGTTATTCGTAAACCATGAATTATTAATTTCTTACAAGGAGGTTTTGCTGTGATAATATGTTACCTTTGAATAAATATCCCTTTTGAATTTGAAAAATCCTTTGGATGGTTTTGTTGAATGTAGTTGCATCAAATGCTGCTAAAATCATTAATATTAGCACACTGCTCCTTGATTGCTGCAAGCTCAATAATTTTTGTTGCGAATGTGATGAGCTATGATGCGCGGACACTCCTAATTATGGAGTCTTGCAGCCTCAGATATGTATCAAGTACAGGCAACTTCAAAATGGCTCCAACGTGGGTTAGCCATTACATAGTGATATATGAAAAATTGTATTTCACATTTTAAAACTAAAACTAGTGATATATTAGACGTGATATGAAAGATTTGGGTGGCATAAATGCAAAAATTAAAATATAGGTGTTAGATATGTAAATGCATAAGAATTCAATACCAATGAAGCCAGTGATCGTTTTGTTTCCTTTATTGAATAGTTGATTAAGACAATTTAAGCCCTGATGTAATACAAAATAATATATACTTTTTTGTATGTCAAACTAAACAATTATTTATAGACTTCTTTGTTTTTGAAAGTTAATTTTATTAAATTTTTTATTTTCTCTTTGATTATTCTTAACGACGTGTTCGACTTGTGTTCATATACTATAATTTTAATAGTAGATTTATCTAGTATCGACGTTGTGTTTTGACTGTGTCCCAATGTCCGTCTCCGTGCAACATAAGTGATGAGTTGTTGTACCCTTCGGTTGAGTCTCTAGATGTGGTAATGTATTGCTCAGTGTTTAGATAGGAAAAATAGATTACCTAATAGAAATGAATATAGGAAAGACTCTTCTACAAGTTCATATAAATAAGTGTTAATGTTTGCCATGTAGGATAAACTCTTTTTAGTGAAAGTAGTGTTGCCAATTTTGTGAGGCACATACAATCACATGGAGCTTCTACTCATCTATTTATCTTTAGCATCATTTAATTTTTCACTAAACCATTCAAATGGATGCGCTCTTGTATAAGCATGACTCTAGTTCCCATTATCATGTATCGACTATAACTTTAAAGATGTGTTCAAAATTTGAAGGGGCAAGGATTGGAGTGAAGATAGCTTCTCTTTCATTAATGAGAAGGTGTTTTTTTTGCTCAACACCCGATCTACACTTTCCTTTGTTGAGTCAATTATTTGACAGTGTTAAATTATAGCAAGACCATGGAAACTTAATTTTTCATTAGTGATTCTTGAGGTTAGTCAAGCTCAGATGCTTTGAGTCTTCACATCATCCACTTGGATGCCTTTGGTTGCTAATAAAAGTCCAGAAAATAATATTCAATCAACTATGATTTTATATTGTTTCAGGTTCATGTACAAATGCTCGGCTTCAAGTGTGCCAAATACATGCCTTGTGTGCTCTAGTTTCTCTCCTTATTTCTTGTTTTATATTAAAATGTTATCAAAATAATTCATGGTGAAGTGTCCTATGAAAGGTTTTAGTACTTTGGATCAAGCATATTAAGATACTCGGGGCATTTTAGAGCCCTAATGGCATGACCTTCCATCCACAGAGGACTTTTTTTATGAAAGTTGTCTTCCACTTATTTCCAAGCTGAACGTAGAGTTGGTAGTATCTATTCTTAAGTTCAAGTTTGGAGAAAAAAGAACGAGCCTTTGAGTTTATCAAGTATAACCTCCAATCGTGGGATGGAAGATAATTTTTTATTATGATTTTATTGATTGCTCGGTTATCCATGCAATACTTATATTTCATTGGAACCAATTAGGTATGTACGCCAAAAGGTTTGAGCCTTACTCGAATGGTTATTTGGTGAGTAGTTCATCTGCGATCCCTTGCAAAATGCCATGTTTTTTGAAGCTCGTTAAATAATGTCACGACCCGTCCCGAGACTTAGAATTAACCAAAATGGAAACGACCAGTTAGACTATGAAAATGAATTATATGTTATCCTATTTTTATCATGAACAAATTAACATTCAAAAATATAAAAATGAGCTACTAAAAAAATAATTAAAATTAACAGGTAGAAATTTGTACCTTTCCGTTTGTTCTCATATTCTATACACATTTGTCTTTGTTAGGATCACCGTCATTAAAACCTAACACACCTTTAGCTGATATAGCCCCTTCGGCTCTCATCGGCACAACAGTTAGCGATGTAAACATCATAATTCTCTCAAATGGAAAGACTCCTTTCTACCTTTTGACTAATATTGTCTTGTCAGCACAACAATTAGTAATGTAAACATCATAGTTGTCTAGGGAGGTAAGTTTTGGTCTACTCATCGCTGATCGATATTTTTCCGTCAGCACAACAGTTAATGATCCAATCATCATAATTATTTGAGGTGGTAGAAAAATATCTAACTGTTGACGAGCGATTTAAACATCTTTGTTATCTCTGCATTTTCTTTTCATTCATATGAATGTTTGTATGTGCATGTTAAGAGTGTTCCTTTATATGTTACAGGCAGGAGATGCTAGTGTACTCACATGTGTAGTTTTTCTACTATCTCAAACAATTGTAGTGTTTAAATCACTAATTGTTCTGTCGACAAAAAAATATCGGTTAGGGGCGAGTAGACAACTGAACACCTAGACAATTATATTATTTAGATCACTAACCACTGTGCCGATGGGAGAATATCGGTCAGAGGCAAGTAGACAACTCAGCACCTAGACAATTATGTTGTTTAGGTTACTAACCACTATGCCGATGAGTGAATATTGGTCTGGGCAAGTGAAGACCTTTCCACCTCAGATAATTATAACGTTTAGATCACTAGCCACAGTGCCAGCGGTATACTATCGATCAGGGGTGTGTTAAGTTTTGTTGACGATGATTCTCAAAGAGTGATGTGTATGTAAAAAATTTAAAGTAAATACCTATACAAGATTTAAGTATTTTCATTGAGTTGAGTCATTGATACATGCATTAGAATATCCGAAGTTTTTTTTATAAAAAATATGAAAGATTAACATAATCTAAGATTTATTATAGAGATATGAATTGCCAGCATGAATATTGATTTTTTTTTTCCTTGGGTTAATGTGATTTTGATTACTTCTGGGTTATCTTTAGATAAATCGTTATGTTGTTTTACTATGTTTTTAGGTTTTATGTTTTTGAACAAGATGAATATACTACAAAAATTTAACATATTTGTGTCGGATATATTACAAACAAATGAGAGGCAAATCCGACCATATTTAAAGGTTAGCCTCAGATTTGTGTCTGATTTTTTCCAACATTAAATTGGGGTCGGTAATTTTATTTTTGTCTAATTTACGTTGAAATATTCCGACACATAATTTGTGTTGGTTGTTGCATCGTATTAGCGTCAAATTTGTTTATATGTAAGGTGCGCCAAAATTTGCGTCTAAAATATTTGATGATGAATCTTAGCATCGAATTACCATCTCATTTGTGTCGAAAAATATCGTAAAAGGACATAAATCCAATGCAAATCTGTAACATAGAAAAAATAATAGAATATCAATTACATTTTCACAACCTGCATAAAAAACACTGACCTTATTAAGCATAGTCATTTCACAGATCAAATTTTTAAATATTATCATTAATAAAAAGAAGATACTGTCACAAATCGTCTCAAATAAAAATAGTAAAGTTAGTCAAAAGAATTCCACAATAAATGTTTGACATAATGCTTACAACTAAAAATAAATAAATAAAAAAGAACTACTCTATTCTCTTCCTCATGCCGGATGTCATTGGTTGCTTACCTCGACTATTATCCCACGCAAGCTATGGTGTCCTCCACTCCATTTTGGCCTTATAACATCTGCTCGTGCAACCGACGGATCTTTTTGTTCATTGTTGCCACCTACTTGGCAAGAGACTCCTGGTTTGGCTGTGAGGAACTTGGGGAATTAAAAATGGGACCACGGGAGAGCTCGACTTAAAAGGCTATGCCCATCGCTCCAAATCCATCAACTCTCTCTTCTCCATGTTGCCTGGGTCCAAAGCTCGTACTCGGACTACGCAGTGATAGACTGACTACCATTGCTGCTGACGTTAGTCTAGGCTTGAATGGTCAAGTGACTCTCTCAGAGCTGCTTAAACTCCTGCATAACCAAAGCCAGTGTTTAATTGACACTTTTAACAGTCAGAGCAAAATAAACTTCTAATTTAAAGTTCTTAATTTACAACATCCCGCCGGGAATGCTCCGAGATCCACTGCAGAGTCCCCGGGCGTCCATGAGTTGACATACAGTTCTACAATGGAGGGAATATGGCTCAACTATTTGGCTTGTGTAGTGTAGTAAAATGGTAAGCGAAATAATTATTCCAAAAATTGAATTAATATTTAAATATCTAAAAAAATCTTACCAGCTTCCTGTAGTGCTCTGTATGGGGAACTGATTCACCAATATGGAGCACAACTCTCTTGGCCCCCTTCATCGCCTTGTTCACCCGGTTTGTCTGCCTCTCATAATCAAGAGAGGCCCAAGATGCGGTCAACTGACCCCAGATCCCCTGACAAATCCAGGCAGGCCGCTTGCATCTCCGGCGAGTTGTAGTGAACATTTCGGCAAGGTAGTGCCTGCCTTGAATCTCGAAGATTCAACGGATCTAGTGGTGATACTCTGGGAGCCAGGTGAAGGACCTCTGCAATGTAAAAAATAATCCATGTGTTAGTATAAAAAATTAAACCAAATTTACAAATTTGATTCACATTTCATGTTCGTACCTTGAACTCCCTGAATCACATATTCCAAGTGACAACAAGTATCTGCTTCCACGACAAATAGGACTCATCATACTTGCTCGTGATAATCTTTGTGATGCAAGTGATGAACAACTTGTAGGAATGAATCAGCTAAGAAACAAATTAGCATGAAAATAAACAAAATACACTAGTAGAAGTAACTTATGAGTTCCGCTCTAACAGTAAGTGTAACCTCAGGGGGGAGGGCAGGAGTCGACAGGCTTGGATCAAGTGCTGTGCCAACAGGTGGGGGAGTAGGTATGAAAGCAGCAGACGTCACAGGAGAGGGTAGCATCGGGTGCGGGGGCAGGTTCCACAGGATGGGTGGCAACAACAGGTGCAAGAGGAGATGTCGTAAGAGGTGTAGCAATAGTCGGTGGGGGAGGAGATGCCACATGAGGTGTAGCAGCAATAGTGGGGGAGGTGCTGCCTGAGGAGGTACAACAGTAATGGAAGCATCCGTAGGAGTTGACGACCTCCTCTTACTGCTAAGGTAGGTTGTCTCAAGGGTCCCTAGAACACGGGGTCAATGATGTGGCTGACCACCTGCATCAGTTGTGACTATCTACATAGGAATGACATTAAAATGATTAGTACTTACAAAAAAAATAATCATAAATAGAAAAAAATAGTGCAATAAAGATAAATCATAAATAGCAACCATGTATGAAACATAAAAAAAAATGAGAGTAAAGAGCTATGCCTCAATAATAAAAGACACAGAAAGTAGCAGTAGTAACAACTAATATTAAATCTGCATACATTTTTTTTAAAAGTTTCATTAAAAGAACTCGCAGTCGAAGATGAACCTATAATTTATTTTTCACTCTCTTCATTATCCTCATCCAAATTTTGAGCAACCTCTTTAAAAATCTTTGTGGCATCCTCCAGCACAAACATTTCATCATTTGTGCCGCCCTGAATTTGAAAATCTAACATATTTTGCTCTTGCTGAATTGGTTCTTCAATAATTTTCCTTGGTTTATTCTTCACAACCACGACCCAATCAACTTTATCCCTTACTCTGTCAGAGAATTGAAAGTAATAAACTTGTGTAGCTCGGTGCGCCCTAATAAAACGATCAACCTTCCCACATCGTCTGTTCAATTTGACCCAAGTGATATCATAAGGCGTGAGTGTTCGGGTTTCTTGATTTGGAACATGATCGAACCACAGGCAGTTGAACAAGTATACAATGTAGCTGATATTATTCGGATATTATAATTGAATGATTTCATTAAGTACACCGTAATAGCAAATGTCGTCATCTGTGTGTGTTTCCCTTAACAATGACACTACAGTTATGTTCTTTTCCTTTCACACCAGAAACTCTTATGGAATGTATAATCGTTTACTTCAAATATATGTCATGTAGTCACACTACGATTAGGCCCATAAACAAGTTCTAATATTCTTTGATTCGTGATTTCGTTGACTGTATTGTGAACCTTTAACAAATAGAGAGGTAACATTAGTGTAACTTTAAATGCAATGATCATATTATGCACATGCGATTAAAAGTGTTCATTATAAGTATGTTTAATTTGAACCATGTTGGAAATTTTTATTTGGCCTTTCTGCTTATCATAGACAAGTTCTAATATTCTTTGATTCGTGATTTCGTTCATTGTGAACCTTTAACAAATAGAGAGGTAACATTAGTGTAACTTTAAATACAATGATCATATTATGCACATGTGATTAAAAGTGTTCATTATAAGTATGTTTAATTTGAACCATGTTGGAAATTTTTATTTGGCTTTTCTGCTTATCAGAGATTTTTTTTCCATGTCCAAGCTTTCGATAAATAATTTGTTCACAATATTGTTATTTGTATTATTGAATTAGTCAGTATTAAACTAACATTCTCGATAATAAATAACAATATGCATTGAGTTTGAAGACTGTGAATTTTACCGTATAAATGGTCGGACTTCGTCATAGTTCATTATGATGTACAATGTAGCTGCTCGAAACTCTTTATTGCTTAGATATTGTGTGTCATGCCTCCTACATGATATTTGATTTACCGATAATTCTGGCTGTGGGGACATGCCACTTTCAATATGAACTATTTGATGGTCTTGCTCAAAATAATACGAGCAAAAAGTTATCGTCTCTTGCAACAGATATGCTTTGTAAATCGATATGTAGGGATGTGTTTTATTCTTAACAGTTTTTTTTATTTTATTTAAAAATCTGCAGTGCATAAATTTTACATTGAATATGGTGGTCGTTTAGTGTGAAATGAAATGCTAATTGCAATATTTGCACCAGGAAGACATACCTCTTAAAAGGATACATCCATCTGTTTTGCACTGGACCCCCCAGTATAACCTCATAATATAGATGTATAGGCAGATACTCTTTAGAGTGGAAGAAACTCGGATGAAATATCCGCTCAAGCTTTCATAATAGTAGGGGAACACTCACATCAGGATGTCTCAACGAGTCAACATTCAGTATCCTCACACACAATTCTCTAAAGAATATACTGACTTCTTTCAAGGGTTCGAGCACCAGCTTTGACATCGCATAAAATGCAATGGGTAATAAGCACTATAAAAATATATGACAGTCATGACTCTTTATGCCAAATACTCACATGTTCCCAAGTCAAAACAATGACTTCAATTTGAAACACAACCACTGAGTAACATCAAAGAATTCACCCACTCAAAAATTGTCTTCCGTTGATCTGGTATAAGACATTATGTTGCTTTAGACTTGATTAATTTACCTCTATTCGCCTTCAAAAGCTATAAGGTCCTCTTTTTGCAACATTTTTCTAGGTTCATTCTAGCTTTCGTATTATCTTTTGCCTTACCCCTGATATCCATCACATTGTTGAAGATGTTATGAAAAAAATTCTTTTCAATATGCATAACATCGAAATTATGTCTACTAAGATTAGTCTTTCAGTACGGAAGATCCCATAACATACTAGGCTTCGTTTAGTTGTGCGTGACACCGAAATCAGGAAGACGAGTTGAAGCTAGCTTTGGTCTCTCGGTGATCTTTGACAGTTCACTGATCATCTCCAATATTTCAACTCTAATAATTCTGGGGGGTGGACTTGATCTCTTAACTCTGTTTTTGAAGAATTCATTTTTGTTCTTTCTAAATGAGTGATCACGATTTAGAAATCTTCGGTGGCAGTTGAACCAGCTATTTTTCCTACCATGTTTCAGAGTAAATGCTTTTGACATGTCAATGCAGTAAGGAAAAGCCAATTTATTGGCTGCGCTCCAACCAACTAGCATCCCATAGTCCTGGATATTATTAGTTATCCACATAAGGGCTATTCTCAGTTGAAAATTCTGTTTCGTACGATGTCATACGGAAGCACACCTGATTGCTATAACATTTGAAGCTCTTCAATTAAAGGATGTAAATAGACGTTGATTTCCCCCTTTGGGCTATGTGGACCTTGTATGATCAACGTTAGAAATAAGAACGACACGTCTTTGCGCATATTTGGGGGCAAATTGTATGGTGTAATGATTACTAGCCAGCATGAGTAAGGGGTTGTAGCGTGATTATATGGGGTCAGGCTATTTGGACAAAACCCAAGTTCAACATTGCATACTTTAGCTGCGAAATCTGAGTAAGTACGATCAAAATATCTTCAGGCCTCACCATGCGACGATGACTCATCGAGTTAACATTAACAAATCCAATACTGTGCTAAGTTATGTGTGGGGTTGTATGCATGGAAGTGAACAATCTTTGAAGCCGGGGTATGACTGAAAATAAAATGTACTTGTATGTAGTACTTTTCTGATTTTTATTCTCTCCCCCCATGTTTGAATCTATCCGAACCATAAAATTTGTAAGTCATCTTGGCTGTGTCGACCATGTAATATATTATCATCCATTAACATAACAATTGATCTTCTCACATTGTAACCATAACTTTGAAACAAACTTTTTCGTTCTGTACAGGTCATCCAACACTAAATTCCCTATTTTTTAATAAAGTTTCCTCCTGATTGAATGCTTCTCTGGATATGTTCAAATCAAATTTGATGGTTAACATTCTCAGCGTCACGATAACTCTGTATGTGTGGTGCAACCATTTCATAAAGGTTGTTTTGAAGCATTTAGTAAGCCTTAGAACTGTTACAATTCATTATTCGGTGTTTCAGCTTTGTGTTGAATGCTCCTGACAAATTGAGCTCTGAGCATCATGAACCATTTCTTCATAAGTGTCAGGATCAAATTTGTTTGCAAGGGGGGCATAACTTGTCGAGGCACCTTCTTGATCGAACTGAACTTCAGGTTTTTGCTCCCCATGTGCAGTCCACTACCATTAATTAGGTTTGAATCCCTTACGATAAAGATCCAACTTAACTTCTTCGGGTGGCGGAAGTGCTTGATTTTGTGCTTTACACAAGGACATTGGAACATACCCTCAGAACGATAAATGGGCAGCTGTGATGCCACCTACATGAATTTCTCAACGCCATTTAATAACTCATCTATGAGTCGTTTCCGTCATGGATATAATCTGTTAATCTACAACATAGATGTTGTTTTACGGGTCAATGCAACTATTATGAAAATAAAAATTATTCAATATTTATAGTAAGAAGTCGACACTACTTGGTCAACTAACCAACTTGAATTCTACTCTATATCACCATCACTTTGAACAAGACCCAATGCACCCCTCTACTTCAACCAACATGAATTCAACTGAGAACATCCCTATCTATATCACCTTCATTTCGAACATTTGACCGATCGATTCATTCCTCCAATTCAACCAACCAACTTCAATTCTACCAATAACATCCCCAACTATATCACCATCATTTTGAGCAATAGACCAGATCGTGGCATTCCTCTATTTCAACCAATCAACTTGAATTTTAGCAATAACATCCCCTTCTATATCACCCGATTCATATATTGCTTCACTTCAACCAACCAACTAACTTGAATTCTACTAATAGATAAATACATACCACTCAATACTTATGTATTTATATAGCTAACTCATATGCTTCAACTTATATGAAGATTTCATACATACCACTCACTACTTATGCATATACATAGCTAACACCCAAGCATCATTTTTTATAAAGTTATTCATACATACCACTCAATTCTTATGTACATACACCTAACACCTAAATTTCAACTATACATACACACCACAATACCTATCTATGAATATTTTCACACATACCACTCAATTCTTATACATATACATATCTAAAACCTAAACTTAAATTTGTACATGCACAACATATTACCTATGTACTATGATAAGACATACATCACACAGAGATTTTAAAACATACTTAACACCTAAACATACCCATGAAAGGTCATTTTCACTAAACAAAAATTTGAATGACAAAGACAGGCACAAATGGAATTACCTTTCTCAATGTTTTCTCCCTGGAGCAGAGCAGAAGGATGAGAACTATGGGAGTTTCGGTGGTCTTTGTACACATGCTTTGTTAGCTTCCCAGCTAGCTCTAATGACGATTATATTGCAAAGGTTCGTTTTGGGAAGGTGATGAGTTTGAGTGAACCCGTGAGAGAGAGGGAAAGGGGAGAGGGGAAGGCGTGAGGCTTTCGTGCAGAGTGGGGAGCGCGGAGAGAAAATGAAATTTAGCCAGGGGACGAATAATTTAGGTCATTTGCGTCGAATTTGAGTAGAAGTTGCGTCGGATTTTGTCGACACAAACAAGCAAAGTATTTGCATCAATTTTTTAGACGCAAAGTTTGCACATAATTCATCGTAAGTCTAAAATAAGTTTCGTCTTTTTTAGAAGACTTTTACTGACGAATAATCTGACGCAAATATCATCCGCTAATCTGACACTAATATTTGCATCGAAAATTTCCGATGCAAATATTGGACGCTAATTCCAGCTTCTTCTGTAGTGATAGAAGATGAGCAAATGTGTATAGAAAATGATAATAAGAAAGGTACAAATTTCTTATTTTAATTTTGATTATTTTTTTAGTTATTCTTTCATGAATATTTGAACATTAAACTGTCAATGATAGAAATAAAATAACAGAAATTTGATTTGCACCGTCTGACTGTCCGTTCACGTCTTGTTTAATTTTGAACCCCGGCTCGGGCCATAATAAGTAGAAGGAAGAAGAGAATGAAGCAAAAGAGAATTTGTAGAGGAGTTTCGTGTGGAACATCACAGTCGAGCTGAGGAAGGCGTGTCGTGCTGACCTTAGTTGAAGGAAGGAGGGAGGATATTGACTCGTGTTATGTTGAAGTCGGGCCATGCTCGAAGGAAGAAGTACGGGGACGACTCGTACTCGTACAGACAAGGGTAGTGAACTAAAGCTCTTTTAAGTTTAGGGTAAATACGAATTTTAGATTTAATTAATTATTTGATTTAAATAAATTTTTTAAGTATTAATGTCTGTTTCTATTAAGTTATAATAGGACCCTTCAATTTAAGAACTTTTATTTTATAAGATTGAGAGGCAGAAATTATTGATTTCATAAAATAAAAAGGTAATTGTTAGGTTTTTTTGTTAAGGAAATAATCGATAATGTAAATATTTATGTGTGGTTTACATTAATTAGGAATTGAAGGCTGATAAATCCTTATGATTCGAGGAAGGGGCGAAAGAGAACATTCAAAGAAGGATAAGATAAATATTTATAAGTTTTATGCTTTAATTATATAAATTAGTTTAATTAAAGGGGGTGTTAATCTCATATAAAAAATTTTATGAATTAATTTTAGTGATTTTAATTTGTCAAATAGTTAATGAAAGTAGTTGAATTAAAGTATGAGAGAGATTAAAATTTGTTTGTTCTAGAGAAAATAAGGTGAAGGGGTAAGTTTTTCAAAAGTCTCTAAAAAGTTAAAGTGAATAATTGATTTCTTCTATTAAATTAAAGTTTTATTTAAAAAGTTCTTGCATTATTGACTTATAAACACCTATTTTTTTGATTATATGAATTTTGAAAGTTAAAGAATCTTTATAGTGCAATTAAATGAAGCAAGAAAGATAAATGATTGTTTAATAGCTATGAATTGATACATTATAAAGGAAATGAAATATGCAGTATTAAGTTAGTCAAGATTTACAAATAGAATGTGCTGGCAGAGGATGCGATGTACGAGTACAATAAAAAAAGTAAAATTTTGATGATCCATATAGGTACAACTTTTGAGATATCTTCAGGTAAGATGATAATTCTGATATGACTTACTAAAAAAGGACAATGATTAAAATGATAAATATGTAAATTGAAACATCAAAGTTTAATTTAAAATGAAAGCTTACACTTTAAATAAGTAATGAATTACATTTTTTAGCCATTTAAGTATAACATTTGCATATTAATTTAATGCATAATAAGATTATAATTGCTCATTAAGTCGTGTAAATTATTGTTGAATTTAATTGTTTATTTCAAATAAAATACTAGGTTGAAATGACTGACGGCTGGAAATCGGCTTATTGGACTACTAATACTAGATATTAAGTGGTTTATTATGCTTCTAGTTTATTTTACTGTTTAATTCTGAGAAATGTTGAACTATTGTTTATTAGATTGTGAGTGTTACTTTCAGGTTATGTTTCTTTGGTTAACTTAAATTTTTATTTAGTGTACTTTGTGATTCTTAGTGACTCCTTTTTATAAATTGGAAGTTATGATAATCCGTGAAAACTAAATAAAATATTAATTATAATGTTTGATTGTCTGTTCTTGTTTTGGTTTATTTTAAGCCCCATATTTGGTTGTGACAGATGAGCATGTTTGTGAACTTTGATAAAGAATTGAACTATGTTCAAATTTGGTTCATTTAACGTTTGAGTTAAAAAAATTTTCAAATTTGTTTATTTACTAATGTGAACAAACATGATCAATTATTAATTGAGTTGAGTTTGAGTTGCTCATCAAGTGCATTGGTTCATTTACAACCCTAGGCTTGGACGAGGACAAGGATTGGTCTTCTTTGCATAATTGGTCGTTTCTCAGTAATCCTAGGAGGATCAGAAGTATCAGGTGCTGCTAATTTTTCTGAACTAACTTGGCCTGAAGGGAGTTGGAGCCTATCCACATTCCCATCTTAGCGAAATACTGTTTGAAGATAACCATTGAAAATTCTGGGTTGCATCACTTTCAATCTTATAGGCAAGGTTGATGACTTCCCATATTGATTGGAGTGCTAGCTAGTCATGCAGTGAATCCTTCAACTTGTCAAGTTTGCAGGAGACTCTGCGCCACTCCAATTTGTTATCATTTATTCCGGCATAGGCAATAGAATTCCTCTGTATTCATTGATCAGATGCCCTCGTTGTTGCCTTATCCTTGAGTTTATATGAAACCAGGTTCATTTGGTTGTTTTTTATAATATTCACGTCTTTGAAAAAGGACAAAACATATTTAATCCAATCCAAAAGCTCTTTTAGGTGCATATGACCATTGAAGAAGGGAATGACAAATTCATGTTTATATTCTTGGTGTTGAAAGTGTAGAGAGGGCTAAGTGTACTGAGGGATGTCCAGAGTTCAAATTTTTGCTGTTTTTGTCCGAATCAATACCGGTGAGACCTCAATGCACATTAGCTTGACGTTGGGAAATTTCAGATTGGGGACCAATGGTTTGATCCAAACTTTCGTCTGAAGTTTTGCTACATAGCACACCTCCCCTCACACTGATACTTGTGTCACCAAGGAAGTTTTTCAAGAGAAGTTGTGGTTGTTAGATTGGAATCAACACTCCAATGTCGCGGAGTATCCATGAATGTTAGTTGAAGGAAGTCAAATCATTTCTCTAGTGCTGTGATTGATGTCTGCAGGCCTGCATGCCAAGCTTTTTATTTCCGGAGTGTTGACTGTCTTCCCATTTTCCGGCCATGGCTCGGGTTCTCCGAGACTCTGATACCAGTTTTGATGTAGACTTAACCAAAACAAAAGTGAAGGAACCCACATATACTTGGTATATTCAATATTGTATATTCCATCTCTTTTGTCCTTGCATCCCATTTTAAGTATAGAAAATGGAAGTTAAATGCAGAGGTGGTGCCTAAAGCTATGAGTGCTGTTACTATAAGCTGCAATAAAATAAAATAAAACGGGACATTTACATATATACCGCCCATTTCTTGTGGATTTACATATCTAACTCTTAAACTTAATTTTTACCTTAATATCACCCAAATATTTCATATCACATGAAAAATACCATCATTTTAACGTTTAAAAAGTAAAAATTTACCTTTTCATGCATATAGGTAGGGTTGTGTGTGTAAAAATTGAAGTTTTGCTGTTAAATATGTAAATAGGAAACAAAGAAAAAAATAATTGCGTGTTGCTCCTACATTTGTAAGAATAAGGTTTGGATTCCTAATCTAAAACTAGTAAATTTGTTCCATTGAAAAACTGTGCTATGCTGGAAACTTCATTTGAAAATGAGCATAAATTAGTATCAAAATCTTCGTTTTATGCCAAGTTACTATTCTGGTGATAGTTTAGTCTTTTATGTTTGATGATTTGCTATGCATCAGATTTTCTTATTTATACTTTTGTCAATACTCCAAACTGTATCCTTGGAATATGAAATTTTGCACTTATTTTTGCCATCTTTTTTCTGCAGAGTATAGGACAGTGTCTGGCGTTGCAGGACCTCTGGTTATCCTGGACAAAGTTAAGGTAATGTCTCATTTTATTTTATAGTATTAAGCTTCATTCTGCTTTTGGTTTTACGTGGAGTTTCTTTCTTCTAATAAAGCTTGATTTTATTTTTTTCTTAGTTTTTCACTTCCAATAACTGAATTTTAGGGTCCAAAGTATCAAGAGATTGTTAATATTAGATTGGGAGATGGAACAACTCGGCGTGGCCAGGTCTTGGAAGTTGATGGGGAGAAAGCTGTTGTACAGGTTAATGATCTTTCTTTGTTTTGGTATTGTTTGCTGCAAAATGCTTGCATTTCGTAAGTTGAAAAAGATTATGCCATTTTTGCATTTCTATCGATTTTTTATTCCTCCAATTATATTTCAAATCCATATGCACATTGTTTGAAATTTTATTTAGCTGCTGGATGCCATCTTCATTAACTGATGGCCTCAAATTTGATTAATTTGTAATTTTTATTCAAACTGTGTTCTATGTTAAGTTTGCCATTGTAAATCTCAAGTTTTATTCTTTTTTGTTTCTCCATTAATTCTGATCTGTTATTTTGTTTTGTAATGCTATCTTCATTAACTGATGGCTTCAAATTTCATTAGTTTGTAATTTTGTTTAAACTGTGTTCTATGTGAAGTTTGTCATTATAAATATTTAGTTTTTGTTCTATTTTGTATCTCCATTAATTTTGATCCGTTATTTTGTTTTGTATTGCTTTATGAATCAGGTTTTTGAAGGGACTTCCGGTATTGACAACAAGTATACTACCGTACAATTTACAGGGGAGGTAAGGAAGCTCTTCTCTGTATGAAGAAATTTTCATTTGGTTATATTTCCTGTTCTCGCATATAATGTTTTTTTAATTTTTGTGTCCTTTCCATTATGGGTCAGAGTTTTGCCAACGTTGCATCACTGCTGAAACTTAGATAGAAATTTTCAAGCTTAAAGTCCATTTTACCTGTACATATTCCATGGAATTTGGTATAACGCCTTAAGGTTATTTATCAATCTAACAACTATTTCTCTCTTCCTAGCATGTTATTTAAATTGGAAATATATATGAGATTAGAAATTGATTAATAAGTGCTGCAAAAGTTGTTCAGGATGATAGACAAGTCATTGAGATTTAGGGTTTGTTTGGGCGGCTAGAATTATTTGTTAAAATAGCTATAAGATTATTGTAGGAAAGCAAGTTTTTTGAGAGTTGTTCCTTTTAAAATGTTGGACAAGAACTTATAGATATCTGTTGAATTTTTGTTCCAATCATAGCAAATAACTCAAAGCACACCGATCAAGTCATTGTACTGTTGGATCTGCTTATTTATGCCCACCCTGGCAGATAACAAAGATATTAATGGAAGATAACAAAGATATTAAGGCGCATTGATTGAGGTTATGTACATTTAGATCTAACTCTCTATGATTGTAATATGTGTGCTTTTTTATAGGATTGCGGTCCCTGTTTATTTTTTCCACATTTTTTTTATTTTATTTCTATTTTGTAATAACTATGGGAGATCTTTATATATATCTCCCCTCTTGTGTAAAAAAAAGTAAAAACTCTTGAGAGTTTTTTTCATTATTTTATTTTTTGCATGGTATAGGAGTAAAGTTGGAGTATTCATTTTATCATTTTTTCTTATTCTCTAAGGTTATGTTTTATACTTCAAACATTTGTTCTTATTCTCTAAGGTTAGTATTTTAATTTCCAACAGTTCTTACCATCTCATATTAGAGTTTTCACTTCCAACCTTTGTTTTTATTTTCCAAGGCAGGGTTTCCACTTAGAACTTTATTCCTCTTTTCGAATTTTTCTTCTGTTCACTATGTCGATGTTCTTTGACTTCCTTTAAAAAGAATCAATTATAATTAATGGTGAAAATTAGACAAAAGGAGAACTCTATGTTTTTCAAACATCTTAGTGCTGGAAAGGGAAAGATGCAACAAATTGTGGATCTATCTCTGAAGTCCAAAGACCCGAAGTTCTTAGTTTGGGACGATACTAATTCCATGACATTGTTATGGAATGCCATCCTACAAGAAATATGTTATGAACCTACTGAAAGAAACTAAGATGATAGAGTGCAAGCCGTGTGAAACTCCAACTTAACTAGGACAAAAGTTGGACTTTAGTGAAGGAGTTGATGTAGATATTGGACACTATCAAAGTAAATCAACTGATCGACATATTTACCAAAAACCTCCAAAGCCCAATATATCATATGCAAACTTGGAATGATAAATCTCTATCATATAGTTTGGGGTGAGTGTTAAATTTTTGCTCCAATTATAGTGAAGAACTTAAGGCAAGAATCAATGCATGATACCATTGGATCTATTTACTTATGACCCTCGGATAGCTAAGAATTTAAGGCTCACAATGCAAGGCTCTGAACCGTTAGATCTGTTTCTCTATAACCCTCGTATTGTAATTTGGGTGCTTTCCTATAGGATCGTCGGCCCCTATTTATTTTTTCCTCTTTTTTGGTTTTATTCCTATTTTGTAACACCTTTGGGAGATGTATATATATATCCCCTTTTGTACAAATAAAAGTGAAGACCCTTGAGAGTTTTTTCGATTATTTTATTTTCTATGATATCATATTCTAACGAAAAAAGTGTCAAAATAATTCTTTTGTTCTTTGAAGGGGTTTGTTTTTCTTCTAGTCTATTTTAATCTCGAGACAATTTTAATTGGGGCTAAAATAGCTTTCATAGAAGACTATTTTAGCCCATATTATCTAGGAACTAATTTGACACTTTTATAGCCTCTTAGACTAAAAGAATATCATTTAAATAGCTAGGAGACTATTTTGACACTTTACTCTTATTCCAACATTTCTAATTGTAACTTGTTTCTCACCACATACATTTCTTAAGTTGTGGGAAAACGAACGTATGGTAATATTTTAAAAAGCATGCATTGAAAAAATTTCTTAAATGAACATTTAGAGTTTAGTTTTATTAAATTGCAATTAGAGATTCTATTCTATGAATTTTAGTATGAAGGGGATAGGAAATAATTGGTTGTCATTGCTAAACACGGAAAACTGCACATACAATAATATTTTCCTCTAAAGCATGCATACTCTGTGGATGATCTATTGAGAATGAAATGTTTTTTTCTGATCTTTTGATTACTTAGGTGGGATTGGTTCACAGCTGAAAATTTTTTCAATTTAGCTCTTCGATTTTCTAGCTCAGTTGTTTCCAATTCCCTGATTCAACAGGCTGTTTGCTCTCCCTGTTATCTATCCACTAGTCGTCTACTTTTGAAAAATCTGTCTTATTACTCTTTTTCCTTCATTTTTTTTCCAGTCTTGTATGGCGACACTGTAACTAGGGGCGGGATATGCTGCTGTCGTGCTTAAAACATGTATTCCTTATTTTCTTGAATAACCCATAAATTGTTACCTCGAGTTTTCCTATTTTAGAGGTGTTCAGTTGCTATTTGCTTCTTCCTATTTTCAATTTTTCTGTAGTAGGAAATAGAACATTGTTGGATATGGGATTTGGAAATTGGAAACTTCCTGTTTAACTGAAATTGAAATAAGAGACTTGTTCTTATTTAAATTTAATTTTTTTTATTGGAAACTTGCGGGCAAGATTTTGGAAGATTTTGAGAAGTTATTGTTTTGGGTTTTAAAATATTAATTTGAAGTCTTTAGGCATGTCTAATTTAGTCTACAGCAAATATTTGTTTTTCCTTCAATATTTTTGTATGAGATGTTGAATGTCTTTCTTTGAGCATTTTGCAAATCTTAAGAATGATTTTTGTAGATACCTTTCTTTATATTAGCGTGAGAATTGAATATTGACTTGGTGATTCTTATCCTTATTTCTTCATCAAAATTATTTTGTTATTAGTTTGTGTGTGTGATTGAAATTGTCTGATTCATTAGTTACGTGCTTTCGTTTTTTTGTGGTGTGAATTTTAGCTGATGTGAAATTTGGTGTTCTTTTTTGGATTTCTTATAAAATCTCAGATTTTCACAATTCTCAAATTATTGTTTGGAGTGGATTGCACTTGTGTTCCTTATTTGTTATCAAAGAAACTAATATTTGTCTTACATTAAATGCTGGGAAAATGCATTTTTTTCCTTTTTTATGTCTCTTTGTTTGTTTCATCCTAGGTTTGCATTACTTAATCGTAGACCTTAAGACCCTAATGCATATAATGGAATCACTACTTATGCAAGGCGAAGAACAAGAATTACTTCACTAATTGCTCTTGGAAAATTTCACTTAAGCTAAGAAAATTACACAACCAATAATGGTTTTATGCAACCTAAAATGCAACTAGAAGAAACTATGCTAATTTGCAAGAGACTCAGCTTTTTTTCACCAAACAAGAAGTGATTTATAAGGACTAAAAGACTCACATTTATGGAGTTACACATTTGGTTAGGCTAATATATTGAGGGAAGACTAATGTTGGATGTTCATTGCATGGGGAAAGGGAGGGAAATCATTTTGATGTGGATATTGAATAATATGTTAGGAGATTGAAGAGTTTAAGTAGGGTTCCAAGGGGAAGTCCATAAAGAAAAGGCGTTTTTCTAGATTTTAGTACTTATAACTTAATTATTAGAGAGAAGGGGATGAAAATGGAAGGAGGCGATTTAGCAAGTCAACAAGGTGACGTGGAAGTTTAGAGGTGCCATGAAAGTCAAATATTAGGTTGATGGTCTAAGGAGTGGTCAAATGTGAACATATTGAGGGCAGTGGGCTAGGATAGCATAAATACAAGCCTGAATATATCAATACATCAAAATACACAAAATGACTCAATTTGAAGAAAGGAATACATAAGCCCGTCTTAAACGGAAAGGCATCTAGACTCAATGATGATGCTTTAAATAATGCTTGGCATCAGCTAGCTTGCATTGCATTGTGTTTAGTGCTTATGTTTTTTTCATCATGTTAACTAAATGGAGAATATTTTAATTAGGTTTGATAAAAATTAATCAATGATGCATATGTAAATAGGATTAGGTAAATTATGATTCCAAACAAATATTATCGCTATTGTGAAGATTCGTATTGCATTCTTAAGTTTAATTTGGATGCATAGCCTTTCAAAATTTTCATAATGAATTGATAACTTCGAATGCTTTTTTGAATATTACCACATACCTGATGGTCGTAGACCCTCCCATGGCCGTAGACCCTCCCGTTCTTCCACCCCTTGACATATTCCCTCTAGATCTTAAAGTCTGAGTGGTCAGATTGACCACTAGAGCTGCCAACTTGTGTCGGGCTCTGAATCAGTGCATTCTTCAGACGCATGTACTCATCCTGCAGAAGATTGTAAGGGGTATTTAATATAAAAATAAGATTGAAAATAAATTAAATAAGTTAATAAATAATTCAACTTACATGGATGCGTTGGGATCTTTCATCAACCCATTGTTAGTTCGACCGATGCTGATGTGTGCGGTTGTGCAACTCGGCGGCGGAGGGCTTCTATCCAAGCATCTGCCTCTATTACCTTATTAAAAAATTAGAAAAAAAATAATTACATAAATGAATTTGATGCTTTGAATACTCATTCTATCTTTCTTAGCATACTCTTTTTGTGGGATCGTGCCTTCTGTATGTAACGAGGTATTAATACCCCAAAATTTTGAGGTTTGGTTCTAAAAATTGACGTTAATTAAAAGAGATCACAATAAATATTATTGAAAAAGCTATGACTTCCTTTGTACTAAAGACTTGCGTCATTCAAGAACTCATCAACGTGACTTTTTCTTTCTGGATTCAATCTATTGTACATCTATAATCTTAAATTTATGATAATCATTAGCGCCCTATAGATTTAAGCACATTCACATTTTAACACATTAGTTAAATAAATATTTTCATGCATATGTATATAAATAACAATTACAATTACATTTTAGATAGGTAAATACATAACACCTTACCCTTTTATACTGCATAAAAAGTATTACCGTATTAACCTTTATAAAGTTAAATTAATATTCTTTCTCATACATAGCTAATTAAGGTGGCATGTATGAAATAAAGAAAGTTTAGGTGCAATTTTTCCAAGCGGATTCCTGAGTTGGCTCATTCTCGCATTGAAAAGTGGCTCATGAGCTTCCTCAGTGAGGTAAGAAGCCAATCTCAAGCCAGACTTAACTTGACTTGTTCGATGATAGAGATTTTGGTGTTCTTATTCTCTACTAGATGTGATGGGTTTAAATATCACAAAACATCATACAAGATATGGTTCGGTGGAGGTTATAAAATCTGAAATTAATTAAAAGAGTTCATAGTAAATACCGAAACTCGAGTTTAGTATTTACTATGTTACTTCTCTAAAATATTTTTAAAACTAATTGATAAATTTTATACCTCGATTAGAAATAAAATCCTAGGAAAAAACTGAATTTAAATACTTAACTAAGCCAATCTTAATTGTGAAATG
The DNA here is from genome assembly GCF_001263595.1 of Phalaenopsis equestris. NCBI lineage: Eukaryota > Viridiplantae > Streptophyta > Magnoliopsida > Asparagales > Orchidaceae > Phalaenopsis > Phalaenopsis equestris. The sequence goes on from NW_018165297.1 coordinate 169,095, forward strand.
GCTCAACAAATTAAGAAAACCCACCCAAGCTTCACAAAATATAAAAAAAATGACTTCTTGAAATCAAATAGCTGCACTTGTCAATTACTTGAAAGAATCATATATCCAACTTTCACTTACAAGATTGAAAATCAGAAAATAAAAGTTTATTTCAAGCTAAAATTCAGAAATACATGACTTGTATAAGTATTTATTTGGGAATAGGTGCCAAGATATGCGGTATGCTGTTCACCATGGCCAGTGCTTTTGTTGGAAAATCAATGAGCAACGTGTACATAACAAGCCTGCAAACCTAAAGCTTGCCAAACAAAGATAGCTTCAGTTCTCAAAGAGGACATAGTTTTAGAGCTCGCTGATATATCAGCATAAAATACATAGTAAAAAAAGAACATAATTGCCCTCTTTTATCTTTCTCTGGTAGCCAATATTTATTTCAATATAAGTTTACCATTGCAAACATATATATAAGATAAAATTATATCAAACAAATAGATTTTTTACACAACTATATATATATGACTTCCCCCATGCTACTTGAATCATATTTCTAACCATGTTTTTGAAAAAGCAAAATGAGTCGTCATTATAATCATCATTGCCGATATTTCATAAATTTTATCAAACAAATAAAATTTTTAAACTAAATATAAAAGATGACATCCTCCATACTACGAAAACCATATTTCTAAACATGTTTTTGAAAAAGCAAAATGAGTCGTCATTATAATCATCATTGCCGATAATTTAGAACTCGCTGATATATCAGCATAAAATTCACGGTAGAAAACACATAATTGTCCTCTTTTATCTTTCTCTGGTTCTGACATTTTTAGCCAATATTTATTTCAATAAAAGTTTACCATTGCAAACATATAAAACAGATTTATATCAAACAAATAGAGTTTTTATACAACTAAATATAAAAGATGACTTCCCCCATGTTACTTGAACCATATTTTTAACCATGTTTTTGAAAAAAAGCATAATGAGTTGTCATTAAAATCATCTTTGCTGATATTTTTCATAAAATTTGTCAATCAACTACAGTTTTTACGTAACTAAATATAAAAGATGACTTCCCCCATGTTACTTAAATCATATTTTTAACCATGTTTTTGGAAAAGGAAAATGCGTTGTCATTATAATCATCATTGCCGATATTTTTCATAAATTTTTTTGTATAAATTTTAATCATGTTATCTTTCTTCTAACATTTTTCCTCCAAATTCTGCTACTTTAATTTTTATGAATTTGTGATATTGGTGTATTTTCTCATCCATTGTTATGCATGCCAATCCACCCAAATGTATTTTTCACTATGTTATCTAAAATAGATTCTACTTTCATCATCTGACTTATCATTTCTAGGTCTACGTGAATCAGGACATCTAAATGTCTAGGAATGGCCAAGTAAACTTAATATGAGATGTACAAACAAACACACAAAAGCAAAGAAATTGCAATTTCCTAACCTTTAATTTAGACAAAGACTGTTTACCTTTCATGCAAGATTGACAAGGACATTTATTTGGCCAAAAAAATAATTTAGAAGTTGCCAAAATTTGAAATTCATAAGAAAGCTGAGAACAACAATTAAAGTTTATAGCAATTAAGATTTACATTAAAAAATGAAAATTGATGTATGAAAAACTACACAAAATTTTGATAACACATTTAAAATTCATGTTAACATTTTCCCTCCAAATTCTTCTACATTAATTTTATCAATTTTTGATATTGGTATATTTTTTCATCCTTTGCTATACATGCTAATCCGCCCAAATCTATTTTTCACTATCTTATCTAAAATAAATTCTACTCTCATCATCTGACTATTATCATTTCTAAATCTAAGTGAATCAGGACATCTAAAGGTCTAGGGATGGCCAAGTAAACTTAAGATGAGTCGTACAAACAAACACAAAAGAAAAAGAAATTGCAATTCACTAATCTTTAATTTAGACAAATACTATTCACATTCCATGCAAGATCAACAAGGACACTTGATTTGGTCAAAAAAATAATTTAGTAGTTGCCAAAATTTGAAATTCATAAAAAAGCTGAGAACAACAATAAAATTTTATAGCAATTAAGATATAGATTACAAAATGAAAATTAATATGTGAAAAACAAGGTAAAATTTTAATAACACAAACGAACCACCCATCCCCCAAAAACGATAAAATGAAAAGAGTAGTAATCATTAATTTCAAAATTAAGGCCTGGCACCGATGCATAGCATCCCTTGGAAATTGTAATCAGAACATAAAAAGAACTAAAATATTCACATATAGCAACACAAGCAGTGAAAAAACAGCGAAGTTTTTACTCTATTTTGCATAAATTTTAACAATGATAATTTTATTTTGTCACTTTTCCTCTAAATTATTTACAATTATTTTATCAACTCATTGTATTGGTTCATATGCTTGCCCATTGTTGTATCTACGAACCCAATCGAGTCTATTTTCCACATCTTATGTAAAATAGATATTATCACCCTCTAGCTTTTATATTTCTAAATCTAACCGATGAAGGAAGTTTTACGATCTAGGATAGCTAATATAAACCTGAGATGAGAAGCACATTGAACAACACAGAAGTATAAAAAATTAACAGTTTCCTAACTTCTAACTACGTAAAATAATTAGGCGCTTTGATGCACAACCCAAAAACATTTTTTTGTTTTGCTCCAAGCAATAATTTGGGAACAGGCAAAATTTAAAGTTCCATAAGAAATCAGAGAATTGCAATAACTTTCTCAACAAATAAGTTTCACATCAAAAATACAAAACGGACAAATTTTAATAGCACAAACAGACTAAAAATATAATTTAGATAAAAGAACAAGGATAATAGGCATAAATTTGAAGATCAAGGTTTTGGCAGCTTTACAAGAGAAGCATCCCTTAAAAGTTATTAGACTTTAAAAGCAGTAAAAAAATCTGCTTACAATAGCACACAAGTAGTGAAAGGAAGATATAAATTTGGGACATTTACATCCATATCACACAATTTTTATGAATTTACATATCTCACACCTAAGCTTTCATATTTACTCACATAACACTCAAATCTTTAATATCACATCAAAAATACAAAATTTAATATCACATCAAAAATAACATTATTATCACTTTTTAAAATTGAAATACATATTTTCATGCATTAAGTTTAAAGCACCAAAATGTTCTGCATGTAAATATGAAATTTTACTTATGAGATATGTAAATATATAAGAATTGTGTGCTATCTATGTAAATCTTCCTATTATTATTATTATTTTTTGTATCTTTTCTCACAACATGCCTTTGATTGAATCCTTCTTCTTACAATTTCTTAACTTCTTAGGTTCTCAAAACTCCTGTGTCATTGGATATGCTTGGCCGTATTTTCAACGGCTCTGGTAAGCCAATTGATAACGGTCCTCCAATATTGCCCGAAGCTTACTTGGATATTTCTGGTCAGTTTTAAATTTACCTTACGAAATTAGTAAAGCATCTATTTGTCCCAGAAATTTGCTCATTTCATTGAATTTCACTGCAGGAAGCTCTATTAATCCCAGTGAGAGGACCTATCCGGAGGAGATGATCCAAACTGGAATATCCACCATTGATGTCATGAATTCCATTGCCAGAGGTCAGAAAATTCCTCTTTTTTCTGCTGCTGGGCTTCCACACAATGAAATTGCGGCCCAGATTTGTCGGCAGGCTGGTCTTGTGAAGCGGTTGGAGAAATCTGATAATCTACTTGAGGTAATGTAACTTACATTTTGACATTTAAATTTTAGGGAGTTTATGTACGCAGCACACAATTCCTATGTATTTACATATCTAACACCTAAAATTTACTTTTTACAATTATACTACCCAAATCTTTTCATATCAGTCTGGTCTCGGGAATGTGGCATGTTTGTAAAAATTGAAGTTTAGGTGTTAGATATGTAAATACATTAGAATTGAGTGGTTTGTATGTAAATATTCCTTAAATTTAAGCTGATAGACATAAAATGGTGAGGCTTTACCTTTCGTATCCTTATTTCTGTTTAACTGTTCAATGATTAGGCTTCTTTCATCTGTTAATAAGTTGAATTTCTGCTTGCTATTATGATTAGATGGTGGAGGGATGGTGGATTTGGTTGGTTTTTCTATATACTATTAATGAACAAGCAGAAGTTATCTGAAATGTGATAATTTAAATATTTCAAAGTGTTGAATTTGTTGAGTAGATAAAAAATCCATATGTATTTGCAGCTCTTCTTCTCTGAAATGTTTGAATTCTAAAACCAATTCAATGCAATTGCTTATAAGTAATATATTGTGGATTCTTAAACCACTATTAGACTTAAGGTAATAAAAATAAATTTCGTTTTGATTTTATCACTTATTTTGTGTGGAAAGAAAATCTAGCATTAACTGATCTTGTAGATTTTGAAACCAATGTTAATTTTTAATTAAATCTAACCACATAATGGATTTTTTCATCATTTTTTGCATGTGTTATCTATTTACAAGAAACCAAATAGATCCTAATCATAGTTCACAAACAATGATGAAACTTGGGATATAAAAGCAATGAGAAAAAAAAACCAAAAAAGTCACTAAACTATTTGCAGGAGGCCAAAATGATCTCGAACTATTTACGGGTCGATTCAGTACCCAGATCATTTAAATAGTAACTAAAATTGTCCCCAAACTTTTAAAAGGGAACAAAAGTAGTCTCACTAGGTTCCCATTTATGTTTTTATTTAAATAGTTCAGGGGCTAAATTAGCCTTCTATATAATCTTGAACCATTTTGGCCCCTAGCAAATTGTTGAGAAACCACTGTGGTCATTTTCTCTATAAGCAATGGTATCATTCTAGTTTTTGGATGGTTGTTATTGCATATATTCTTGCAGTATGGCATGTTATTGTTCCAATGATTAATTCCCCAGGATGGAGAAGAGGACAATTTCGCAATCGTGTTCGCAGCAATGGGCGTCAACATGGAAACAGCGCAGTTTTTCAAGCGTGATTTCGAAGAAAATGGTTCGATGGAGAGGGTGACACTTTTTCTAAATCTGGTATTTTCACTATTGTCATCTTTGTTAAGTTCCATTTATGGACTTTTTGGCATTTTGTTTCAACATTATCAGAGTTTTGTTGGTACTCTATTCTGAACGTTTATGCAATCTAATCCTATTGGCTCTCGTAAACAGGCAAATGATCCCACAATTGAACGAATTATTACACCTCGCATCGCTCTCACCACTGCGGAATATCTTGCTTACGAATGTGGGAAACATGTTCTTGTTATCTTGACTGATATGAGCTCTTATGCTGATGCACTTCGTGAGGTAAAGTCACTACTGACTCTGTTTATAGGACGTGGATTAATTCTTTCTTTTTCATGAATGGCCTTTTTATATCCTGGGGTAATGTATCTAATGGCTTCCTTGCATAAAAATTGTGAGATTTTGACTAAACAGTTCTCTATAATTTCATTGTTATTTTTTGCCGATTAAAAAGTTTTATGGCTTGTTTGGAATCACTTCTGGTTTTTGGTTTTTGTTTTTTTTAATTACTTATTTTAAAAATGTATTTGTTTAGTGCATTTTTTATATTTTTTTACATTTTTTATTTTTAAAAACAATTATTTTGTTTTAAAAATTCTGAACATATTTAAATGTTGTTGAGTTTTTTTAAACGCGTTATACCACAAAACATAAACAAAACAAAATAGAAAGAAAAAAAAAATCCAAAGTTATGTGATCACTTTTGTTTTTTATTTTTATTTTATTTTGTTTAGGTTTTGATTTGAAACAAAACATACTTGGTTATTTGATTAAAGTATGATTGTATTTAAAAGCACGAGTGTTTTCAAAAATATATTAATTTGACTTTAGAAATGAAAAGTAAAAACATCTAAAAACATGTTAATTTATTTTTAAAAAAATAAAATTAAAAACAAAACTGATCTCAAATAAGTCCTTGGTAGTTGTTTATTGTCCATGTGTGTTTGAATTCTTTGATTATTCTTTTTTTCCCCCCCTAGTTTGATCTGAATCTTTATATGAATGAAATAAATTTGGAAACAATATGCTAATATAAAATTGTCCTTAAAACTAGCTCTTAACTGTTTATGCCATGTTTCGAATTAGTTTCCCTATCTGGTAATAGGTGCCAGTGATAAAGACATTTGGAAATTTTTGTCAAATTCATCAGTTCGAATCCCATCTATATCAATAAATCTCCACCGCTTTGGTGGGAAAAATATAAAAAATAATTATATTAAAAAAAATTGCCCACAAGCATATTTGTAACCTAAACGATGAAATTTTGATATGCAGCTAACTTGACTTGCTTATTTTTAGGTTTCGGCCGCTCGTGAGGAGGTTCCGGGTAGACGTGGTTATCCTGGGTACATGTATACTGATCTAGCAACAATATATGAGCGAGCTGGACGTATAGAGGGAAGAAAAGGCTCCATTACTCAGATCCCTATTCTAACCATGCCAAACGATGGTAATATTATCAACTTAGGTTTTGTGGAAATTATACCATAAAGTTTTATCTGACCTATGGTGCTAGAATAGTTAGAAACTTTTTTTCTTAATTTTATGTGAATTTAATTACAAATTCGCCTGCAAACATGTATATACAAGCATCAAACTTATGATCTCTATGGTGGAAACTAAAGCTTCCAATCACTGGATACTAAAGACAATTTGTATTTTAAAGGGGCATTTACATACATACCACCCAATTCCTATGTATTTACATATCTAACACCTGAATTTTGCTTTTTTTATTTATTCCACCCAAATCTTGCATATCACATGAAAAATACCACCCTTTTAACTTTTTAGAAAGTGAACACACCTTTTTGTGCAGAGGTAAGGTGCATGTAAAAATTAAAGTTTAGGTGCTAGATGTGTAAGTACATAGAATATGAGGGATATGTTTGTAAATATTTCTTCCCTTTTTTATGATTGCTTTACAAGTTCTTTTCGCTTGAACAGATATCACGCATCCCACGCCAGACCTTACTGGATACATCACTGAGGGCCAAATATACATTGATAGACAACTCTACAATAGACAGGTATTATCAATTTCTTCTACTGTAAAATTGTCAGTTTCAGACAGGAATGTTTTTCTAATAATAAAACCAAATTTCCCTAGTTATTTAATTTTTTTGGCTTACAAGAAAATAAAGCTCTTATTTGGGCATTTACATACAAGCCATATAATTCTTATCTCTTTAGATATCTAAGACCTAAACTTTGATATTTAGGTGCATAACACTCAAGTCTTTTAATATTGCATTAAAAAAATAACACTTAAAATTACTTTTTTTAGGTAAAATACACCTTTTAAAGCATAGGTTTAGCATTTATGACACCAAAGTGTAATACATGTAAATGAATAAGAATTGTGTGGTTTTTGTGTGAATCATTCTTACTTTTATTATCAGACAGACATGAGATTCTTTTTTCTGAGGTTTTCCTTTGTTTAATCTAAATAGATTTATCCACCCATCAACGTTCTTCCATCTCTCTCTCGGTTGATGAAGGTAAGCTTCTGCAGTTCTGGAGAAAGAAATGTTTCTCACGCTGAATATGGACCGATATCAACTATTGCAGGTTATCTCTAATTTTTTGGTCTCGTTCTTCTTGTAGAGTGCTATTGGGGAGGGCATGACCCGCCGCGATCATGCTGACGTGTCAAACCAGGTAAACCTTTTTTTTTTTGGGCAGAAGGTTCATCTTTTGATTTTGATAACCTTTAATTACTAATGTTGACCTGCAATCTCCTTGGGAGCTGTTTTACTGAGACTCATTGTATCATACAAATTGCCCTACATTTCCGATGGATTAAATTAAATTATTAGATTCTGATTCTCATTGAACCAAGATGGTATCATGCCTAATACACAGTATTTGATCAATAATCATTTTTTAGTCTTATTGTACGGTCATATTTTTGTTTTATTGTCGCCTTTTCTTTTGTTTTCTATAAATTTTATGGTGGGAAGAGCATTTCATGAGTAGATTTGCTAGAACGTGGTTGGCATAAAAAAAGAAAGGAAAAACAAAAGTTGTTTTTAAACATCTTACAACGAGAGAGCTTATATAATATTCAAGGGTAGTTTTTAAAAGCTTTGCTTTTGTCATATACTTCTACAATTTGTATTCTGAACACCCTTAATAATATTATTTGCTATGCAAACTAACTTTTGCCGTTTGAGACAGGTGCTGCTGTCTGTTAGAGTAGTTATAAAGAAATGCTGCTTTTTTAAAAAAAATTGAAAACAAAGCTGTGAAAATTGAACTTAATACATCTCACATCTTTCAAGCATGATGTTCGAGCAGAGCCAGTCGTAAAAAAATGCCCCCATCAAAAGAATTTCTAAATTTTTAATTGTGAACAACTGTTTGCAAAACAAAGCTGACATCTCTCATCCTCGATCATTTTTTACAGCTGTATGCTAATTATGCTATTGGGAAGGACGTTCAAGCTATGAAAGCTGTTGTAGGAGAAGAAGCTCTTTCATCCGAGGATTTGGTTTCTCTCTCTCTCTCTCTCCTATTTTCATATTAATTCAAAGGAATATTTACAAACGCAGCACTCAATTTTTATATATTTATATATCTAACACCTTAATTCCAACTTCTACACATACATATCACCTTACCTATGCTAGAAACAGTGCATTTCATTTTTTTGAAAGTTAAAATGCTGTTATTTTTTATGTGATATGGATGTAAGTGTTATAAATATAAAAAAGGAAATTGTCAAAATATCCCGTCTCTTTTTAGAACATTTTTATCCCAAAGTTTATAAAATTGTCAATTTAGTCAGAACATTTTAATCCCAAAGTTTATAAAATTGTCAATTTAGTCATCATACTCTTCTAATGGGACCTAAAATTGTTTGACACTTTTATGGACTCTGGAACTGAAATGATCCCATGTAAATAGGCAAGAGATTATTTTTGCACTGCTCAAATGTAAACAAGTATAGTTTATGCGTTAAATTTGTAAATACATATTAATTGGTTGTATTTATGTAAATGCCCTCTAATTCAAATATTTGAATTGCAGCTCTACCTTGAGTTCTTGGACAAGTTTGAGAGGAAGTTTGTGTCCCAAGGGGCTTATGACACTCGCAACGTCTTCCAGTCACTGGACCTCGCTTGGACTCTTCTGCGCATTTTCCCCCGAGAGCTTCTTCACCGCATCCCTGCGAAGACTTTGGACCAATACTACAGCAGAGAATCATCCCACTGAGGCCCCCAAACATTGTTTAATTAATAATAATATTATTATTATGAATCATAAATAAGTAAAATAACTCATGTTGCTGTTCTTCAAACCTTTGACACAGCCAGTTATTTTACCCTTTCAAGCTGTTGAGTTCTATTATTATTGTTTTTTGTTAGGCTATTAAAATGTGTTTGTTTTTTAGAGGTATTTAGAAACATATTTGTTTGGTTGTGTTAAATGTTATTATGTTGTAGGCTTGGTTTGGTGAAAAATTAATCTGAAATAAATTGTTTGTATAATTTGCAGTAGATTTATTTTGTTTTATATTGCCTTTTTTCAGTTTAATGTACTATGAATATTGTTACATTGAATGTATTTTTTTTCTGTAAGAATTTATTTGGAAGATTTACATATATACCACTCAAAATCTATGTATTCATATATCATCTTAGTTATGCATGAAAATATGCCTCACTTTTTAAAAGTTAAAACGATTGATAGTTTTAATGTGATACGAAAGATTTGATGGTATAAATGTAAAAGGTAAATTTTGTGTTAGATATGTAAATATATAGAAATTGGGTAATATGTATGTAAATGCCCCAATTTATTGTATATTACTTCATAGTTAAAATCAGATAACCCCTTAATTATGATGTAAGTACATTTGTTTTTTTTTGGAAATTTACTTGCATGTCACAATTTTTATGTATTTACATATCTAACACCCATTTTGATGATGGAGGTGACGTTTTGGACATGATGTTAAAGATTTGGGCGGCATGCATGTAAACATGAAAGTTTAGGTGTTAGATTTGAAAATGCATAAGAATTGTTTGGTATATATATGAAAATGCCCCTTTTGTTTTATATTGCTTCTTATGCTGATTGGACCTTTTGAGATGTAAAAATGTTTTGTTGGCAAAATGTATTAACGAATAATTTGATATTTATTCATTAAGATTTATTTTTGTTTATTTATTTATATATAATAAATTTAAATCAATTTTGAGTTTTTATTGTATGATGGAATATGTTTGATGCTTGCTCGTTCTTTTATATATTAGGGTTTGTTTAGGGCAGCTGCAACTTATTGAATAATCTGCTGATAAGCTGATTAAAAATAATTTATTGATAAGATTGGTGGTTATTATAAATTTTTATTTTTTTTGGAAAAGTCAAACTGTTGCTAAAAAGCTGTCACTGCACCTAGATAGGTGTGGCGTAAAAATGTGGTTTTTAACATTTTGAAAATGCATAAGTTGTTAAAATGCAGTTTACCCAAACAGGTCATGTGCGTTTTTAAGATGCCACCGCACCAAATAAGTAGCCCCAAACGGGCCTTTATTTGCTTTTATTTAATAAAACATTTATGGTTTAAATGTTTATTTTTTAATCATGCATAATTTATATATACATGTAGAAATTATGAGGATCATTAAAACCTAAAGGTCTAATTATTGATGGGAACATCAAATAAACAATTAAATGTCTTTTCTTATGAATATTTGATTTTCATCTCATAACTTGCATAATATTTAGTTTACTGTATCAAATTTATCAAGATTTATAAATTTAATTGTTTTTTAGTGATATAATCATGTATAAATTAAAAATGCCAAATATATCTTTACTCTTGATAAGCTTGACCATTATTGGGATAAGCATATAATTTTTAAATTAGTTTTTAAAAATTAGGGTATTTTTAACCTTTAATTGAATTTAAAACGAAAATAAATAAATAAATTTAAAAGTTGCAAGAGGGTTGCCTTTGATATGTTAATCATGTGGCTTAGAATTATGATTTAATTTGTTTTAAGGTAAAAAAGCTCAAGTTTGTAATTAAAATCTGTTATTTTATTTTTAGAGTTGATGGATAGGTAGCTAAGATGTAATGCTTTACTTAGCTAAAAAAATTTACATTTTTTTCATTAAAAAAAGAAAAATTATGTAACTCCATAAACTATTAAAATATGTGATTTTGCATTTAAACATGTATTAATTGAATTAGTTAGATATTAAGGTTTTAAGCCAATAAAATGTCACTCTTATAAAATAGGTTTTAGCATACTTTCTTTTTTAATTGTGGAACTATTACTCATTTTTTTTAAATGTTTAATAGAATATTTAAAAGGATGGAAAGAATTTTTCTTAGCATTGAATTAAAATTTTACGCACACAAATTTGAGCAACTTAAATGAGGTATGTGGTTTTCACATAAAAATTCTGATAAGAATTAAATCTCGAGACTTAGTTCGGTTGAAATGATTTCGTCGACAAAGTTGTAAGAGAATGTATTTTATCACAACTGGGAAACATTAATAAAGTGCAGTTGACATAATTATGAAGACAATCTTTCCATTGTGGAAAGTAAGAGATTTGAGAACCTGAGTTATTGTTAAGCAATTAATTATTGGCGGCCACACAACAATCGACTGAAAATGTCAAACATTAAAGAACACTTAATGGTTTGCTCTATCAAGGTCACTTATAAATAAAAGACTGTGAGTGATAGTTGAGAGTTCGCTAATTGTTCCTCTTATGAGATAAGAGACTAACAATAAGAAAAGCGGTTTTTGAATGTTGGTCATTGTTAGAAGACTAAGAAAAGTGGGCATCGAGTAAGACTGACAAAATGTTAGCAAATGTTAATGTTCAATTAATGTTGATCTCATTTTTCTATCAATCTTTTTCCTTGACTTATATCCAATTGAACATCCTTGGAGCTAAAACTTGAGCTATACCCTAATTTAAAATCTTATAAAGCAAAATTGAATCAAACAAATCAAAACATAATCAATACAACCAACTTCACCTAAAACCCTAAAATTGACCTAAAAATCAGTTTTAATAAACAAACACCTTGAAATTATCGTTTCTTTCCAAACCTGAAAGTTCATTATGAAAGTTTTGTAATGTTTATTTTCACATATAAATACTATGCAAATAAGTTTGGGGATTGTATGATATATATTTCACATAAAACTCTTCTCTTGAAGTTTCCATGCATGAAGAGTTCTCCATGTATGCTGAAATTATCATTTTCTCCAAAGACCAACCTCGTGATCACAATTATATTCTCTAAGTTTCATGATGTTCATAATAACATATAAAAAACATGCAAACCAGTTGGGTGGTACTCAGACACTATTTTTACAAAATATTTTGCATTTGGGTAACCAAAAATCTGTGGTTGTTGTTTACATAAGAGATACTTTAATTCCTTAAACTAAGTGTGTGTGTGTGTGTGTATAAGAGAGAGAGAGAGCGAGAGAGAGAGAGCTTAACAAGCTTATGAGTGAAAATTTCTTAAGAAAAGAAAAAGGAAAAAAAAACAAAAGAAATATTTTTATAAAAAATATGTATAAATTAAATGTTCTCTAAATGATATTTCCTTTTTAAAAGTATGCGAACCCCAAAGAACATATTTTCTATATTAAATAAATGAGTTCGAAAGATATTAATTTTTAAATTTTATGAAGATTAGCTCAACATAACATTTTTGAACAATTTTGAAAATAATTCTAAATTAAATTTAATAATATTTTTTAAAATCAAAACTAAAGCCTCCTTTTTAAAATTAAACTTAAGTAACATTAAAACAAACCTCTTTTCCAAATAAAACTTAATAATCTCTTTTTAAAAAAAATTAAAATAAACATTCTTTAAAATAAAACTTAACCCAAGATAAACGTCTTTTGAAAACAAACCCAAGTTAAACATAAATAAGAAAATCCTTTAGAAATCTAATAACTAAATGAACCGTTTTTAACAAACTTAACAAAACATACCCTTTTTATAAAAGCTGAACTCTAAATAAACTTGAAAATCCTCAACTAAACATTTTATAAAAAATTAATAGTAAACCAAGTCCTTTAACAATTTTAACCATACTTTAAAAATTTTAACTAAATGTTTTCCAAATAAATTAAAATATTCTAAAATTCAAACTTTTTAAAGAAATATATCTATTACAGCAATTAATAGAAACCATCCTATATCTAACCTCAGCAAGTCCTTTAAAAGAACTTCTTGTTAATCCTAAAGCTGAACTCTAAATAAACTTCAAAATTCTCAACCAAACATTTTAAAAAAAACCAATACTAAACCAAGACCTTTAACAATTTTAACCATACTTTAAAAATTTAAACTAAAATTTTTCCAAATAAATTAAAATCTTCTAAAATTCAAACTTTTTAAAGAAATATATCTAATACAATTATTAATAGAAACCATCCTATATCTAACCTCAGTAAGTCCTTTAAAAGAACTCTTTGTTAATCCTAAGCAACCATTCTTGTGAGCTTACCAAGTAAAATATCAGGACTAAATAAGCTTTGGAAAGCCTTTGAAACAAATTAGTTTAACCAAAATTTTTCTAAATGAGCATGTTCTTTCCAGGATCATGTGATTCATAAGCTTTGCCCTTAAACACATAGAGCTTTAGCTATTTCAAGTATACACATTAGATATGTAAGTAAGTGATATCACTAACATTGTTAACTTGATAAAATATTTTATGAAATTAGTTTTCTCATGTGTAAAATAAAAATATATTTTGTAAGCATGTGGATGAATATTAGAGATGAAGTACTATGTAATATAAACTCAAACATATAATAGTAAACATAACATTAGAAGTCAAACCTTGGAGAAATAATAAGAAAAAAACATCAACTCAGAGTAGAAAACCAAATTTAAACTTAGAAGAAAATCCTAATTTATCACACCGATCGATAAATTAAGAGAAACAAAACTCTAAACTTAAAATAAACCCTAATTTTTTCATTATAACCGACAAATTATAAATAAAAAAAATTACGATGTTAATTATTAAAAATCCCAAAAAGTTTAAAATTCACTAACTCTAATGATCACAACCATCACTTACGTAGAACCAAATTGGGAACCCTAGGTTAGCCAACAAAGGAGTAAAAATGAGGGCCACACACACTATAAAGTAGTCCAGTCTCGAATCCTAGGATAATTTACTAGGTATCCATTGCTAGTATAAAGGACTAGGACATTTAATACAAACAACCTTGCCCCATAAGACTATGTAGGCGCCCTAGGATGAAGTCTCATATTTACAGATGAAGACACTCTAAACCACTAAATAGCAGGAAGGTCTACATTAGCCATGATAATAATGAAGATCTTTTGTTATCTGGTTGGTTGATAGTTTAGAGATCTTAATTCATTCGAAATGATGAAAATCCTTGAACATCCTGACTAGGGGCATTATTCCTAAAATTTATGGTAGTCTACCTATTTAGTCTCATTGATAGTTAGGTTTAGTTTAGGTTAAGGCTTAACCTCTAACCTATCCTACCCTTAGTGTAGGGTCAAGTCCAAAACTCAAATCCAAGTCTAAAATCTAAATCCAAACTATGACTCAAATACAATTTCCTTAAATCAAAATCCAAACTCAAAACTCAATTTCAAATTCAGAATTTAATTCAAAACTCAAACTCAAAGTCAACATGAAATTTCCATTTTCACTCTAACTGTTGGGTTTAAACCCTATGATTTCAAAATCCTAAAACTCAAACCCAAAATTTGAAACCTCAAACTCAAATTTAATGAAAATTAATCAACTTCAACCAATCTTATACAAGATAATAAATTTTAATCAGTTTTAATTTAAATGCCTCTTAATAAACTCTATAAGTTTCAACCAAATTTATTCAATTTTAATGACATAAAATAAAATTTAATTAACTTTAAATAAAACTTAATCAAATTTAATCAACTTCAACTAAATTTTAAAATATGATAAACTTTAATCAATTTTAGTTTAATAATCTTTAATCAAATCTGATAAACTTCAATTAACTTTATCCTTGATTTAGCCCAACAAACTTTATCAAAATTTGACAAACTTAAATTAACTTTAATAAATTTTAACACTTTGACAAACTTTAATAATCCTAACAAATTTTAACAAACTTAAGTTCAACAAACTTTAATAAATCTTAACTAATTATAACTTGTATCAACAAATCTTAAATCTTTAATTAAACACAAACAAATTTCATTAACAAATTAAATAATCTTAAAGTAAATTCTAAAATGAACTTAAAACGAACCTAATAATTTTAACCAATATTAACATAAAAACCAATTTCAAATAATTTAAATAAAATTTTAAACAAATATACCACAAATAAATTTAAATATACTCTCAACAAAAAAACTTCTAGAATAAAGCTAAATTAATCAAAACAAACAAATCAACTCAAACTTTTAAATGAAATTAAACTCAACCAACTCAAATTCTTAGCTCAATTGAATCAATATTGATCAAGATTATTCAAAACTTCCAATCCACTTAAATCATTCCAAACCTCAAATTCATCAATCTGAGTCCTTAATATCAATCATCTCACAATACTTATTGATAATCGTGCATGATATAAGTCAAAACTTTAATTGAGAGTATTCTCAAGAGCCAAAACTCCTAAGATATAATTAACTATGAGGGCTTCCTCTCATAGAGATATCCATATCCCATAAATGTAAACTTTATCTTATACCCATAAGGTAAGGGAAAAACATGTTTTCATTGACCCCTAAATCATAAAGATTATCCTTATACGAGTTCTTAGGTCCATTTTAAGGTAATATTTCTATTCTTTGGGGTAGTATGTTTTTCTTTGAATGACACATCTGATAACTTAGAAAGAAACCTTTCAAGATCTTTGGTGAATACACGACAAAAATCTCGCCAGTATTTTTTTGGCAACTTCTTGGGATGAATCCTCTCTTCATTTTCAGTATTGGCTTATATTATTCTTCATTAATAATGTTTTTGTCCCCCTCACTGTCTAAAATTTCCCATCATTCTCATTGGATTATTCATTCATCAAGTCATGGAATCGGTCCACCCAACATCCTTGAATTGGCCTCCAATCTCTCATTTAGACCACAAATAATGAGCATGTTGAGGTATTCTATGTTAGACATCCTTGTGAGTGGTTCTGTAGCTTAATATTGGTTAGGGTCTTCTGACTTAGTTGTTCAAATCTTGCTTTATTTTTTACTAGTCCATTGTAAAGATATATCTTTAAATACAAAACTCTCTGAAAAATAAATTTAAAATAAAACTTTAAACAAAAATTGTAAAATCTTTAAAAAAATAAAAATTTTCTCCATTCAGCTTGTGGATAACATCCAACCTTAAAATCTATAATCGAGTTTTATCTTAAATAATTTTAATCTTAGTTTAATTAAGATTCAAAAGATTCAAGAGTTAACTTTTTTTTGGCATCTTCATTGTAACACAATTACATGAAAGATGTCGTCCTATAAGATGATTTGAAAGTGGAATAAATCCAAAAAATTAAAATCTTAATTGGTTGGTTGTTGGCATTCTATTTTTAGTTCAATTACAAAAAATATATCTTTTGCATAACCAAATCCTTCATTTTAACTCAACTTTAGCTCACATCTTCTTAATGACTCTATCATTAAGTTGGGTTGAGGTTTTATTAATTGCAATATAATTTATGACAATTCTTTTGTTTTTTTATAAGAATAAGATTGTTTTCAGGCATTTAATGGACTAAAATTTGTTCTTTATTCTTCTTAAAACTTGTAACTATCTAGATAATATTTATTAAAATAAGAACAACCACCTATAATATCCATGATAAAGTTTGAAACCTTTCCGTTTAGATTTCTGCAATATGTTTAGGCACTTATTTTACAATTTAATCCATAAATTTTGATGATAATTTAAGGAGATATGAGATAAGTATGAGATGGTATAAACTCTATAAGTAGTATATATATCAAACACATCTCTCATTGCAAACTAATTATCATAATCATAATACTTGAGGAGAAGCTTCGAGTACCGCTAGCTTTGAATAAATCTAACATAAATTTCTCTTAATAGAGAATTATAAAATTCAAACTTTACAGTGTCAGACAACATCTTATCACTTAATATGGAAGCTAAAATATAAAATAAGGTTGTTATTTGATGGAAAACTTATATATTTATGAAATATTCCTCTATAAGATATATTTACAAAAGATAAATGTCAAACATAATGATTTAACTCATAAAATTGTGATAATATTTTTCTATGACAATTCTTGGAATCCTATTCGTTTGACAATAAAATTACTTCTTTGTGATAACTAATCCATTTGCCACACTTTACATTCCTATAAATATGATTCACATAAGCTATCTTCAATTCCTATGAATTTGAACCTATCCATTCACATATCAAGTCAAATTGAAGTTTCTTGAACTAAATTAAAAATAAATTTTGATTAAAAAACATCCTTTGAAATCATTTCAAAAGGTCCTTGAAATTAATCGTCTTCATCAAAGATATATAAAAAAAGAAAATAAAAAAAGGAGAAAGGAAAAGGAAAAAAAGAGAGAAAAAAACAAAAAAAAATCAGGCAAAAAAAAAAAAGAAAGAAAAAGAAAAAAAAAAGAAAACAAAAGAGAAAAGAAATTGTCTTAATTAATTCATTGATCATATAATGATAAATATATATCTGAAGATACATGATAATAAAGACAAGGTCCTGTGGATGAAAAAAGTTCAAATATAAGTCATTCATGTTCATGGGATTATTCAATATGATAATTTTTTCTTCAAATTCATCATTTTCAAATCCTTTTCAAAGATTGGAAATTAAAATCTCCCATGAAATAATATTTCCAATGAATGCCAAAAAAATTTATCCCTTAATTTTTTTGAAATTTGAACCTAATCTCAAAATTCAAAATTGAGCTTTTTCAAATCTATGAAATTTATTGAATAAAAAACTATGTCAACAGTGAAATGAGCTAAAATAAATTAGCTTAAGGAGGGAAACAATCCCGAACCTTTCATTTAATTCACTTTTTAAGTGAAAATGAAGTCAACAAACTCGTTAGGTTATTTTTTAAAGTTGGAAAAATCTATCATATAATTCTCATTAATATGTCGAGACTGCTCTAAAAATGATAGTCCCTAAACTCAAAATACAACATGGTGTACTGTAATACAAGCAAGTTCCTTAATGTATGTGTTTGGAGATTGAACAAAATAAGCTCATTCACGGATGAGTCATTTAATGCTAGAGGATGAGATTTGTATTAAATGTTAAACTCTTATCAAGATTTATAGCCTTAAGGTCATACTTTTTGGGCCTTAAAAATGTTTATTTTCAAATGCCAACAGACCAAGACTTGAATACTCGAGATGCTTGTTCATATCAAATTAAAAGATTCATCGATAATTTATGTGAAGGGAAACCATCTTTTAGTAATTTTAGAACTCTTTGCAAAGCGATTTTATCACTAAAATCCAAAAGTTAACTCCATAAAATATGCCTTCAACGATTGACCTTATAGAAGTTTATAGGATTTTGAGTGTATCACTGTATGATCAAAGTTGATCCTATTCAGATATAAATAACATTAGAAACTCAGTGTTCAAATAGTTTAACTTCTTTTAAAAATAATTTCAATATCAGTTGGTGTTCTTAAGAAAAATATTTTATCCCAAACTCTTGTGATAGGTGTCTGTCATCTATATCGCCATTACTCCTTTTAAGGTTTGAATAGCATTTAAATAATATCGCTTGTGTTGGTTACTCTTTTTCTCAAGAATATTACCAATATTCTACATTCTAATCTTTGACAAAATTTAAAAGTCCTTTTAAGATTTAAAATGATGAAAAAGCATAAATTTTAAACTGATTAAAATAGAAAAAATTAAAGAGCAGTACTACTTGACTTCATTCGTGAAAAAAAAAAAACTAACTTGCATTATCACTGGGTTCACTTGTGATAATTCAAATTTGGTTTCAATCATCTCATTCATTATATAAAATCAACTGTAAATCAATTTATGAAGGAAAATCCTTAAGACATATTTTTGAGACCCAGACAAGATGATATTCCACTAAGTAAAATTTGCTTTCAAGGTCCTAACAAGAGTATGATAATCACTGAATCTCTAAATCTTTAAAAAAAAACTTGAATTATCATTTTTTTTGATTTGAGGGTGAAAATTGAATGAAATCGACCTCAATTAAACTTTAAAATCTCAAACATCATCCAACTAAAAATAATCAAAATCTGAACTCTTGAAATGCACACTACGTCCAAAACTTTCAAAGAAAATAAAATTGAAAATTAAAAACTCTTTAATATTTAAAACATTATCCTTAAACTGTCTTAGTTGTTATTTGGGTAAGATGTAATGTCCCTGAGAGTTTCTTATACCAAAGATAACTAGAAAAATCACAATTATCCTAGAAGTGGGAAAACTCATGATTGTCCCATGAGTGGGTGATGTGTAGATAAATATGCTAATATTTCTTTCTGATTTACACATTATCATGGATGAGATTGCTCTTTAAAGAAAAATATTTTTTATTTTTCATGCAGAAACAATAGGTAATGGAAGTGAGGAAACGTGGAGGGGACTTGGAGTAAAGGAGTTTATTAAGGACTAGTGCCTAGGCGGCGCAAGACGCCTAAGAGCCAAGGCTCGAGTCCCTTACTTGGACAATCTAAGAGGTATGACTAAAATAATAACTATAATGTCATTAAAAGGGTTCCCACTCTCAGGTAAGTTAGTTCCCATGAAAGTTATCAGTGAGTAATTGGAAGTGCCAACTCTGGTCAAGCTAGCATAATGAAAGTATCATGCTTTCATCCGCTTCAAACTTGAACTTCTAGTGACTTTAGGTCCATACCGACTGAAGATCATGGGTACAACATCAGTAATATGATTGATCATACTAGGAACTGGTTTATCATGATTGATTCTGGCTGGTGTCTTTCCTTGCCTTCGAGTATAGCTTCTAGTACAATAAATTCCTTTAGTTTCCCTGCTCTTTCAAAGGTGATGACTGACAACGACTTTATATATGCTTAAAAATATAAGAATTTGATACCACTGCTAGAAGATTTAAACCCCCAGCAATGACGCCAAAAACTTGATGCAACTTTTAATATGCAAGAATTTATGAACCCAGACTTATATATTTATAATAATTTTGTAAAGTCACAATTTCAAACGCAAGTATACGTATCGCTCAAGTAATACAGGGTTCTAGCGGAGTCCCATTTATCGATCATATAGGTAAGCGAGGTAAGAGGTCCATAGTCAAATTCTAGTCTACTACAATTAGTCCTTAGTTTGGAATGTCGATTAAGATGATATTTTATTTAGCAAATGCTCCTAAATGCAAGTGTTAAATGTAAAGATAATAACTATAACTAGATGCAAATATTAATTCTAAAGAGACACCTTTCTAGAGGACTTGGTTTGGAGAATTTGAGATAATAAAAACTAGTATTCTTATGCAATGAGTCGGATAACGTAAAGGAATGAGATGCATTAAATATTGTATGTGTCAAATAGGAGCAATCTTATTATTTACCCTTTGGTCCAGGCATAAAGAACACTGACTAATCCTATGCTTGTTTATTGAATCTGTGGCTAGGCTGGGAGGATACCGGCTCTCACTTCGGAGCTCCCACATTCCCCTTACCTGAGGGCTAACATCTCCGCTTCAGTACTCAAACAATAGAACCGAATTGGGGATTTTAATCGGTCACCCTAAAATCTCCAATTCTACACCCATCAAAGTATATTTCTTTATTTATTTGCACTCAACTCCCATGAACTTAACCATCCATGGAATTTGAATGTGGTTCTACTTTGTTGAGAATTACACCGTCCTTTTGGATCAATGAAATTACAATAAATTTTAACACTACAACAGACCTTTATTGTAATGTAAATAAAGTGCAAGTAAAAACCATCACATT
>NW_018165297.1:190417-191824 GCF_001263595.1 Phalaenopsis equestris
TCGGACCCCCCATGCAGAGATGCATGCGGTGTCCGCACGCAACTCCAATCTCTCCAAAAGGGTAGAAATCTACATTTCTACTCCTATTCTAAAAATCCTAAACTTTCTCCACACTTTTCCTAACATTCCTCTCACACATCACCCTCTTTTTCTAACCTAAATTCATTCTTTTAAAGTGTAGGGATGAATTTTGAAGAGTTGCTACAAGAACCCTTTCAAAAAGCGTCCAAATACGTTGAATTTCGGCTCATAACCGCCAAAAGTCGGTCCATAGTTGTCCCGGGCACCGTCGGCGGGCTCGAGGGCGCCGTTGGCGAGATTTTCTATCATTTTTCAGTCTTCTCAGGTAAATCTCGCCGTTGGCTCCATTTTGGCGTCATCGGTGAGCAGACTGTGGAGCTCCACCGTTTGGCTTCGTTTTAGCTCTGTTTCGCCCCATTTCAGTTGTGTTGTGTTCCTAACAGATAGCCCTACAAAATAAGCATGAAAACAACCTTTCTTTAAAGTGCTTTAAACAACCTTTCTTTAAAGTGTAATCTCATTCAAAAATATGCGAGAAGTGTAAATGAGATTAAACATCGAAAGACTTATCAAAAGGTGACAGGGCAAAATTTCATTTCTTGCTTATTTTTGCTCTAGATTGCACCGTTTTTGCATCTTTTTCCTCCAATGACTATAATTAATCATACCTGAAACAAAACATCAAAAATACCCTTCTTTAAAGTGCAATATCATCAAAAACAGTGTAAAATAGGTATGAAAATCTTAACATATTTTTTTTTGGTCAAAATCCCCCAAACTTAACTATTACTTGTCGTCAAGTAATTTTAGTACTACATAAAAGTTATGATCTATTGTAGTAAATTTTAGTTCAGAAATACTATAAGTTTGATTTAAGTAAATATCATAGTGAGATTTTCAGAAAAAATTCAAGTAATTAAATTAACTCTGTAGGTACAAGATTATCTAGTCATCAAATTTAAGAGTTCTAGTTTTCTATTCATTTCAAGAATGACTATATGTTTGTTGACCTCATTTTTGGTTGAGGTCTAGAAAACTTCTTTAGTAGCCTAGGTCTAGCCATAGGACTTTCCTATTGACTAGTCTTAGAAAATTAGAAAAGGTACCCCACCATTAGAAATTCAAAACTCTTCTTTTTACTCAACTTGAAATTCCACATATTGATCTTAACCTCTAGCATTTAGTAGGTAAGATCATTATAAGAGAAATCAAGAAGAGTCCCTATAGGATTACTTGACTTTAGGGTCGACCCTGGGTGTTGACTTGGAACTAGGATACACCATATCTTCACAATGCATTAATCCATGGTTCATTTAGAATGGATATCTATCCAATTCTATATGAAATGCCTAACTTAGTCTTTTGCCCCTAGGCACCTTCAAATTA
>NW_018165297.1:196389-198396 GCF_001263595.1 Phalaenopsis equestris
TTTTGAACATCACCTTTCTTTCTCTAAATTTGAAACTCAAAGCATTCCTTTACCTTATAAATATTTCATAGCTTTTACATCATTGAGCCCCAATCTTTTCTTCTTAAATGAATTTCCAAGATTCTTAATACTTCAAAATATAGTTTCTTTTACTTTAAATAGTTAACTATAGTCTTATTCTCTTATACTAAATATCTTAATCTACAAAATTAATTTTCATTACAAAATATTCCTTTAAATCTACCATAATATTTAAATATCTACAAAATATAGTTCTCTGAATTAAATTCACTACATAAAATCATATTAATAATTTTTGAAAATATTTAAATTGAGAACATCTAATAGTTAATTTTTTTCTTCATTCCCCCCAAACTTGCATTTTTAAATATTTTACAATTTAATTCCATAAAATGTAGCATAAAGAAGAAGTAATTGATTCTACTAGCTACTGCAATATCCTATCAAATTTATATACATGCAAAATCATGATGGAATGACAACAGGAGTAAGTAAATTAAGCCTAAAACATGCATGCAATAATTTTGAACTAAAAGGAAGTATATTCACTGTAAAATTTCATTTTTCTTCCTCCCCCCAAACTTGATTTTTACCATGTGTAACATTTAGTGCAAAAAATATAAGTAGGAAGAAAAATAATTTAGAAATTCTATATACCACAAATTTTTATCAAAAACATCTACAATTATTTATTAGGATAGAAAACAATTAGTAGAAAGTAAATCTAAACTAAACATGCTAGAATGAAATTAACTAAACAAACTTGTAATTAGCATAGCATGGATCAACATTTAAATATAAAAATGTTCATCAATTCTTATAAATTGTAACACAAACACAAACACAAACACACAAACAAGATAAATGAGGTCAATTCTTCCTCCATCTCATCGCATCTCACTAACTTACTTCCAATTTCTAATGGAATCCCTACACAAGTATATTGGGTGCTTATAAATGATTTTGTAAATTCTAATCCCAAAGATAAGATTATCACTGATATATTGGTTCTCGAGCACCAACACCAGACATCAAGCACCAACACCAGACCATATCCCAATAATTAAGCACCTTTAGCAGTTAAAAGATAATGTAAGATCATCCATAAGTTACTCATCTAATAGGTTCACGACTCCTATCAAATGAAAACAAAGTCAAAGAAAGGAAGTAACAAAATTAAGATGAAACTATCACTGTAAAAATTCATAATGTCTTTTGTAAAACTCAAGTCCGAGTGAGACCAGAGTTGTAGTGGACTCGTCATTCCAACTACAACAAGAAAACATACAAGTCTAACCATAATAAGAATTTACTGAATCATCTCTCTCATGACACACAAAAAGCAAATCAAAACACTAAAAATCCAAACATTTACCAAATATCAAGCAAACTGATCAATCCACACTAAAGCAAACACATTACAACACTAACAATCATGACTCTTAAGCATACTAAATTAAGCATACTATCTTAAGCATACTAAATCAAACCACATAGAAAATTATGGGTTGCCTCCCATAAAGCGCTTGATTTAATATCGCTAGTCCGACAAATGATTCCACCTGGATTAAAATTTCAATTAAGTAATCCTTGATCAATAGCCCAACTTTTTCCAGATCTTTTAGCCCAACTTTTTCCAGATCTAGGGATTCCTACAAAGTCCTCAAATTTAAATTTTTCTTTCAGCTCTTCCTTTTCATATTTATTCATGTCCTTGTTCCTCATATTTCTTTCTTGATCAAATATTCTTCTAGTAATTTTCTCAATTTGCATATTAATATCATCCTTGAAATTAATAAGAAATGGATCTTTATATGATACTTCATGATCTCCATGATACTTCATGACTTCATGATCTCCCAAATTTTGAATTAATTTCTCTCTAGATAATTCAGATTCTAGGTCAATATCTTCTATGTTACTCTTCTGTTTCAAATTATCCAATTCTTTGGGAATTTCTTCCATTGATCTTTCAATTTACTTGTC
>NW_018165298.1:0-8194 GCF_001263595.1 Phalaenopsis equestris
ATGATCACGCCGGACATAATTGGAGGAGATGGTTGGGGCTGTTTGTTATAGTTTCAGTGGTTTTTTTTTTTTCCTTATTTGACTCATTTCAGGTTATGTATAGGAAAAGGCTCTTTACAAGTTTTAATTATTAGGTACGGAGGCGCGCGCCCTCCGATCACAGCCGCACATCACGGCTGTATGACTGTGGGGCTGGTACTGTCATATAGCAGCGATGTGCCGCTGTGATCGGAGGGCGTGTGCAGCTCTGAGCGTCCTCCGCACCTAATAATTAGACTATGTATAGGTAAGCTTTGACATCTCTTCTACATATAAGAGAATATAAATATAACATTACATTTGGTATAGTACACTCGTCCCTAGGTATTAGACTAGGGCATAAATAAGGATAGAAGCATGTATCCTGAAGTAATAATAGTTTTTTCTAGCAACTCATTTGCTTTAGACTAGCTCGGCCATTTTGGTATGTAGGCTTAGTTTTTGACAGGTGAGCTTAGTTCGATCACTTCGGCGTATGAGCATAGCTTAACCATTTCGGCATATGAGCGTAGCTCGGCTACTTTGGCGGGTGAGCTTAGCTTGACAACTTGAGCAAGTGGGCTTATCTTGAAAATGATCTAATTTTCAGATATAGGCCTTCGAAACCCGTAAGGTGATGATCACGCCGGACATAATTGGAGGAGATGGTTGCGGCTGTTTGTTGTAGTTTCAGTGGTTTTTTTTTTTTTCGTAAGGTTTATTGACACTTTTGTTGTGCCCTTGAAAAAAGCCTTGTAAGTTGATGGTCATATTTAGATATACAATTAAGTTGGAAGTAGTGTCAAAAATAAAATTTAGATATATAAATACCAAGGAAATGGATGGTAAATATGTAAATGTCCCCTTTTGTTTATTTATAAGGGAGGTTGGTTTTCATAGAGCATTGGTAGCAACATGAAATAATGATGATGGTGGTGCAATTGTAATTACCAAATTTTCCTCTTCTCCCCCGCATGTGTCCCTTGATCGAGCGAATTATGTGATTCCTCCACAATCGAGAATTTCGCAAAAACACCTCCCTTTTTCTCCCTCGCAACTTCACCACATCTTTCGACTATTTAGGGAAGATTGAAGCATATGACATAATCATTTCGTTAAGCATAAATGTCGATCCTCTCTGCTAAATCTCTCCGAGTTTTTGACCCCTTTAACGTTGTAGCTGTCGAGCCTCAATGATCAATAACCACTCTCTCTTACATTCACTCAAGATTTCTTGCTCCAAGTGGGAAATTCGACAAACATGTACTTTGTGTAGTTTAGTGGATATCACATAAAGTGAAAGCTTTGAACCACTCGACACTGAGTCAAGTAGTAGTTAATTATAAGCGAATAAATGTATCCTTCATTATTAGGTTCGTTATCGTTGTCACTTGTTTTTTGTTACGTACGCAAATAAAAATTTTATATTTATTAAATATATTTTCTAGTAGATTTTATCTAATGTTCAAATCAAATTTCATGAATTATCAACCTTGCTTTATTATTGCATAAATTCATATTTATTTATTCGTTTCTTGTACGCCCAAAATTTATCATTCATATAGAATTTTTGTGATAATTTAAATTGCTCCATTTCATAATTGTGGTTTGATTTTGGTGCATGAAATATGCACGATATTATAATATTATTATATCGACATTAAACCCTTATTAAAGTTAGCCGAACCGACAAATCTATCGAAAAATGAATGGATTTCTGTGGGATTTGAGCCACATTTTCTTGTTTCAGGGTGTCGTAGAAACAAGACTATTGGGTCAAATGTGTTATGAGATTTGGGGCATTTACATAGATTCCACACAATTTCTATGTATTTAAATATTTAACATCTAAACTCAAATATTTACTAGTATAACATCCAAATTTAATATCAAATAAAAAATCTCACTTGTGCTAACCTTTTAAAAAGTGAAATATATCTTTATATTGATACATGTTTATGACACAAAAATGTTATAAATGTACATATCAAACTTCACATGTTAGATATGTAAATGCAAATGAATTATGTGGTATGTGAGTAGTTTTTCATTATTATTATCATTATTATTTTAAGATTTAACTTTAGTACCACTCTATTCTTATGGATGTACATACATAACATCTAAACTTCATATATATGTGTGTATGCGCGCGCGCGTGTGTGTAACAACAACAAGCCTTTATCCTATCAAGCCGGGTGGGCTAATTGAATCCTTCTTCTCCATTGAATCCTATTGAGTGTCATATTTTCAATTAATTCGAATAAATTAAGACTTCGAATAAATTAAGATAATTTTTTATACAATATGCCTAAGTTCTTGTATGTCTACATTTCACTTTCTTAACATAAGTTGAATCTAAAATATCTACTATCCTAACCGTATCATCAAATGGTCAACATTTAATATGACCAAACAATCTAAGACTACTCTCTCTAATCTTTTATGCCACTAAAGCTACGCTAACTCTTTCACAAATAAATTCGTTTCACATTTTGTCTCTAAGTGTCAAGACACTCATTCACCTAAGCATTCTCATCTCAACAACACTAAACTTTGTTTTATGCTTCTCTTTTAAATGCCAACATTGTGCGCCATAAAACATTATAGGTCTTCGTTGATCTCATTTTTGGTGAAGTCTGTTTCCCTCTCAAGAGCATAGAATCTAGCCATATAACTTCTCTGTTGGCTCTCTTAAATGATTAGACTTGGGGCCCACACCATTTAAGAAATTTGAACCTTCTCTTGACTCGCTGTAATCTCATTTATGTGGTTTCAAATTCTCAATATTTAGTAGAGTCGATTGAAACCAAAATATTAAAACTCAATTTGAGTTCCTATAAGGATTGTAAATACCTCAGAAAGACCTTTTGGACTTGGAGATTTTAAGTCTTTGAAGCACCACATACACGCCACACACACATTCACACTCACAAACACTACAACTCACATTTAAACTTTCATACACGTCACCATTAATCAAAGAAAAAAAATCAATTTTCAAAAGTAATAAATCACAAACTAAAATCTAAAGAAAACCAAATTTGATGCATTTTTTACCCGAGTTTGCAACCCTTTAGCGTGTGTTGAGAGTTATGTCGTATAGATTGTTTGACTAAGCTTCAGCCGGTTTGTATTTTACCTGTAGGATGGCTTCGATCGGACCAACTAATATGATTCGCTGCACCGCACGCGAGTTAAACTTATATTGATCTGATCACCAACGAATTCGTCCAAACAACACCGGATAACGAAATGAACCACAGGAACACGCTCGGAACATCGATTTTATCTAAGATACATTTTTTTCTATGATTATGTGCACAAGTGAATCACAACATATTAACACATTTAAATGAAATAAAAAAAATACAAAAAAAAATAAAAATAAAATAAAATGTATAAATCTCAGAGCACACTCGATACCTAAGCCACTCTCTGTCGCCAAACTCTAACGCCAACTCGACCTCTCCCTTTTGAAAAATTATTGTATCAAGACACCTTATGCAAATTTATATCAGGTTTCGAACGTCATCTTTACTGAGCCGTTGAGTAGATCTGCGTACTAGTTAAAGGCAAATTCAGAAAAACTGTTCACAAACAGACAGAATAGTACTACATCATTACCTTCCGCATTTGATCACAAACTGTGTGCCACGCGGCAACCCATGCCTAAATTGTGTATGTCATTGAGCCTAAATTGTCACATGACCCTCTATTATTGGACACATGATGCAATTAGAATTGTAAACAAGTCGAGATTGAGCGAGCTCAGGCCTGACTCGTGTTCGACTCGTTTGAAATTGCTCGTGTTCGAAATCAGCTTGTGTTCGAAATTGGCTCGTGAACAATGTGTTTGTGTTCGACTCGATTTAAATATTTGTGTTTGTGTTCGTCTCGAAATTGGATTGTTAAAATTAAATTTAAAAAAATTAGATGTATAGTGTTGGATTCGAATCTGGGTCAAATATATGCAAATAAAACACAAAATCACATTACCACGAGAGCTATTAGGACTTTAAGCTTAAATATATCAATAATTAATATATATATATATATATTTATTTATTTATTTATTTCGAGCTAAGACAATGATATCACGAGCCAAAACTGTTTGTGCTTTGCTCGTTTAAATTTCTAAATTTAAAAATTCCTCTCTTCGCTGTTGCTCTCGCGACTGAAGCAACGTCCCTTTTTTTACCTGGTCCGTCGCGGTCGGACCTCGTCGGGTTCTTCTCTCTCCATCTCGTGAGAGGGTCGACTAGGGGGTCGAGGATGGGATCGGTGCTCTGCTTGACAGCTCGGCTTTCTTGTTTGAACGCTCGATTTTCTTGCTTGTTTGATCGGCATTCTTGCTTCTCAGTTTTCTCGCTTGATTTCTCGGTATTTTGGTTTGGTTGTTCGATACTTTTGTTGGATCGCTCGATTCTTGTTGTTTGCTCGATACTTTTTGCTTAGTTACTCGATACTTCTTGCTTGGTTGATTGTTTGGCTGCCGAGGTGTTATCTTTGAGTATCATTTCTCTACTATTTCAGATTTAACTTCAGGTTTAAGCATTTTGGCTGTGATCTGGCCATTGCTTCTAGACCTGATTTTTTTTTTCTTTTTTTCTTTTTTTCTTTTATGGATAGAACCTGAGATTTAAGATTATAATTTTTTTTGTGATTTTTCTTTTTTTCTTTTATGGATAGAACCTGAGATAAGGGTTTTTTTTGTGCACTTTGATTCAGCTATTGTGCATT
Organism: Phalaenopsis equestris; assembly: GCF_001263595.1. NCBI lineage: Eukaryota > Viridiplantae > Streptophyta > Magnoliopsida > Asparagales > Orchidaceae > Phalaenopsis > Phalaenopsis equestris. The sequence continues at coordinate 4,762 of NW_018165298.1, forward strand.
TGTTCTATTCAACTTTCGATTGAACACATAGGAATGAGTGTCATGTATGTAAATACCCCAATATTATTTGGTGGGTAGTCAAGTGTAAGGTACGCCATTTCAGTTGCTTGCTCGGGCTTTCCTTACAAATTAAGACACCTGCTCTTATGGCTTTTCTTTAATATTGATGCTTGCTATACATATGGATGGAATTTTTGGCTTACCTTTATATGATCTTGAAATTTTTGCAACACCAAGACAAATATTTGGACATCTTCATGTTCTTCTTTTGAGCTTCATGATTTCGAATAACAAAAGGAAAGAAAGAGAAGAAGAGTGGGAATATTAAGATAGGTACCCTTTAGTTTCTATGTATTTACATGTCTAACACCTAAGCTTGTTTAATTTTCACCTATGTTATCTTGCATATGCATGAAATGTTGTATATCACTTTTAAAAATGGTGGCATCCTTTCTATGCGACTTGAATGATTTAGGTGCTATGAATGTAAACGACTAAAGTTTGCGTTTGATACGTAAATGCATAGGAATTGGGTAGTATGTATCTAAATGTATCTACTCTAAATTTATCACCATCATGTGATATGTCTTCCTATTTTTCTTAGTGAACCATTGCCTTCAAAATCAAATACAACAAGGCAGCCACCAACTGATTAAACCGAACTCTAATTAAATTTCATTAATTTCATCAGGCTGAACACTATTTAAATTCCATTGTACTGCTTTTACTTGAGCTTAAACTTCTAACCTCAATCTTGGTATGTTGAGTTAGGGCTGATATGAATCCTCATTAGATTTGTTAATTTAATCCAATAAAATTATTAACCTGATTTTTCCTCCAGGATCTTCATAAAGTTCACTTTGAATTTCTTTTTGGTTGAGGTCTCGCATATCACCGTACATCTATTTGGTCATCCTGTAGTAGGGAGAACATCAGGTAAACATTGCACCCAAATATTTATCAAATAAAAACAACACTATTTAGTGAAATGCACCTTATCATGCATAATTGAAGTGACATATATGTACAAATTGAAGTTTGGATGTTAAATATGTAAATACAAGGGAATTGAGTAGTATGTATGCAAATCTCCCTACTCTTATATATACATACTTTGTGGAAATGTTAAGATTTGATTGACATCATTCAAAATGAAGTACTTTTATACGGATCATCGAGCTGGCTTATAAGGTGGAAGAGATTGGGGAAATAAGCGGTGATGCAAAAGATATCTAGTGCTCAAATTGGGATAGTGAAATCGTATTATATCTCTTAACCCGATGACTTCTTAAGGGCCCAGGATTGGTGATACTATTCATCATCATTGGGTAAGAAGTTGCCCTTACTTTCATAAGCTTCGAACGATGGTCTAGATGCGGCCACGTTGTCGTGTATTACACGTTAGGGCATCCAAACCATGTATTAGGCGGCGACCCATCCAGACCGTTATCCGAATGTGCGGCCGCAACACAATATTTGCTCCATGATTGGAGCTAGCTGAGAAAGCGGTAACGAGATTGCGGGGTAAAAAAATCTTTGAAACTCTCGTATATTTGCTCTTTCCACTACACGCTGATCAACTAACCCTTATCATTTTCTTCCTTCCTCCAACCCCGCTTCATGCATTTCAAATCCTCTAAATCTTGTAAATCATCCTAGTGCGATTTACTAAATCCAAATTGAAGGAAAATGGAGGAGAAATTGGATTAAAGATCATCTATGGTTTAAAGATGTTCTTTTTTTTAATTTCGCAGGATTTTGCATAAATCTCATTTAAATCTTGGTCAAATTCTGCTACCATCAATCCCTAGAAGCTGAGCTCTCATCAAGGGAAAAGATTGGGCATGCGTAGGAAGGCGAAGGTTGTGTTAGGCTGATCAATATGTGTTTGAGCTTTGAGTTTGGGATGAGGAGTGTCTGCGGCTAGGAATTTGGAGGACATCAGATGCATCTATTGTAATGGTTGGTGCTTCCATGGAGTTTGGCGGCGAAGGTTCTGAAACTGATTACTCTCATTAATGTCAATTTCGACGACCCCAACTTCCTCTTCTTGCTGGCTAGAAGGTGTTGCCTTCTCTAGTCCCCTTAAATCTGTTGTTATATGTATATTGTTATGTGCCAGAAATTCACTTTTTTAGATGGATATTTTAAAGTCTTTGTGTTGCATGAAGTTCTAACACACACACACACAAATAAATAAAAAGGAGTGGGAGTATACACCATAACTTTTATTTGGAAAAACTCTAAAAAGTGAAATTATGTCAGTTGGCCATAGAGGTCGTAGTTGGTGACTGTAATAGTGCCTGTTGGCCGCAAAAACCATAGTTTGTGACTAAAACAGTGTCAATTGGCCACAAATGTCATAGTTGAAATTTATAACAGTAGTTGTTCACAACATAAACTGTAGTTGGTGACTGCAATACTGTCACTTGGTTATATATGCCATAGTTTTAAGCTTTAATAGCATTAATTGGCCACATTGGTTATAATTTGTGATTGCAATAGCATTAGTTGTAATAGAGGTCGCCGTTGGAGACTATAATAGTGGCAGTTGGCCACAATGACCGTAGTTTAAACTGTAATAGTAGTAGTTGACTATATAGTTCGTAGTTGGTGAGTATTCCATAGAAGACAATTTGAGAAAATGTGTGGCCATATTAAAAGAAAAGGCGATTGGAAATGTTTTCTTTAATAAAGAGAAGTTGAATGGGCATGAAAAAATAAATGTGAATTCTTGATGAGCATTGCATAGAAGACATTGAAGAGGGACCAAAATACTTGTTGCTAAAAGAACAACAATTTTAAGACCCCGAATAACACATTTACCAAGTGAAGGAGGCAAACTTGAAAGAATTACTTTTAAACCAAATGAATTTGTGTCATATGACAACAGGCTGGCCTTCACAAGCATAAAAGTAAGTAGCCTTCACAAGCATAAAAGTAAGTAGCTAGATGTGAGAAAAAACATTTTAGGTCATAGAAAGGGTACTTTGGGGGATAAAAAGTTGCCAAATATTATTCCTGGTCATTTCAGAAAAGAGCTCGAGAAACACCTAAGTTAATTTAAAATTTGATTATCAAACCTCTCATAAAATGAGGTAATTTACAACCATGCGTTAAAGAAGGATGATATTAACTAAAGTAATATTGAGAGTAAGACAACTTCTTAACTTTATTAATAGCTTTATCATATTTTTTCATAAGTCATGTAGTTGTAGGATGTTAAGGATTGGGGAGGGATTTTAATTTTTTTATTTATAGTAAAATGTTCATTTAATTAGAATGTAATATATTTTTATTTATTTTTTTTTGATAATTTAAATTGATTATAAATTTTTATAGATCAATTAAATTATTTAAAATTAATACTCGTCAAATAAATAAATAAATAAATAAATATAAATAAATAAATATATATATATATATATATATA
>NW_018165298.1:8257-49837 GCF_001263595.1 Phalaenopsis equestris
TTATATATCAAGCGTAAAGAATATTATTCGTGCTTGGCTTGTTTGCTTAGCAAATGAGTTGAACTACTTAACAAGTCAAATACGAGTTGTTCACGAACAAACTGTTTTGACACTCTAGCTATAGTGAACTCTGCTGTATATACATAAACGAAATTTTATTCTAACATTATTTGAACACTTTTTAAATTTATTTCGAACTATGTTTGAACTTAGTTTATGCATTATGTTCAATTAATATTTGAATTATATTCGAGAAAAATTATAATCTTATTCAAAATTTAAAGGAATTATAAAAAAAAATTCATGTTAACAATATGTTATTTGTTAATGCCTTAAGTCATTTAATTTTTCTCTTTTTTAAAATAACAAAAATTTGTGCATGTGTACAATACGTGTGCTTTAAATATGTTTTAAATGAAATTTATAAAATTAAAATGTTTGTAACCTTATTTAAAATTTGAAAGTATATTTGATAAATGTTAATGTTAAAAATGTGATAATTGTTGTTATTGCATGAAATCATGTAACTTTTTTACTTTTTTATGTTTTAAAATAACAAAAATTTGTTCATACGTGTATTGTGTGTGCCTTGAATATGTTTTATATGAATTTCTTAGAATTAAAATGCAACGAATATAAAATAATTTGAACAGTTATGTGACAATTATTATAAATAAAACAAACATTTTAAGACATTATATTTATCTTGAGTTTTTAAGATGATAATGAAGATATTAAAAAAAATTCGAAATTCAAAATTATTTCAAGTAATTGGATATTGGAAGTAACTAAATAAAGTCAAGTTTGAGTATAATATTAAAGTAATTTAGTTTATTTTATTTTATTTAATTTTTAATTTTCTTAGTAAATCTATATGCTTAAAGTCTCCAAATAGAAATATTAGATTTTATTTAATATAAAAATTAAATATTTGATGTGATAACAAATTATTATCAATATTATATTGCAAGTATTGATTTATTTGATTAATTTTGAACATGAGCCAATTTCAAACAAAATAAATTTCTAACCAGCTAAACACAGGTTAAGCCCAAATTTGCCCAAGCTCGACTCATTTATAACCCTAATGGACACAATTAAAACAATCATTTTTTTGAATTTTTCTTTGAAATTATAAAATATTTAAAGTAGAATATATTAAAATTATATTGTAAAATCAAATATATTAATACTTGCAGTATCATACTGACTAGATTTTGTTGTCACATCAAATGCTTAAGTTTTTATATAAGATAAAATTGAATGTTCCTAGTTGAAGAACTTAAGTAGATAAATTTACTAAGAAAAATAAGAAATTAAATAAAAAATTAAAATAAAATGAAACAAAATTATTTTAATGATTATGTTCATACATAATATTATTTAGTTACCTCTAACATCTCATTACTTCAAATATTTTTTAATTGTAATTTTTTTCTAGCTTTATTAACATTTTAAAATATTGATATAGATAGATACAATAGCTTAAAATGTTTGGCTTATTTATAATAATTGTCAAATAATAGTATATATTATTTTATATGTATAACATTTTAATTTCGTGAATTTCATTTAAAAGATATTCAAGACACAAATATTGTATGCATATACATAATTTATTTTTATTTTAAAAAAGAGATGAGTAAAAGGTTACATGTCTTTAAGTATTAACAACTATCACTTTTTTAACATGAATTTTATCTATATGATTCTTTTAAAATTTCAATAAGGTTATAAACATTCTAATCGTGTGGTTTTCTTTTAAAAATTATTCAAGGCATAAACATTAAACATTTGCGTAATTTTTGTTATTTTAAAAAAGAGTAAAAAAATTACATCATTTCAGGCATTAACAACAATTATCATTTTTTAACATTAAATTTCTCTTTTTTCTTTTAAATTTTGAATAGGATTACAATTTTCCTCGAATATAATTTAAACATTTTCTGAATATATTGCATCAACTATGTTCAAACATAGTTCGAAATAGCTTAAATAGTGTTCAAACAGGGTTAAAATAGGATTTGGTTTATGTAGATACAACAAAGTGCACTATAGCTAGGGCCGTCGGAACGACTCGTTCACAAACAACTCATGCTCAGCTTGTTAAGCAGTTTGTGTTCAACTCATAAATAGATTTCACTTTCCGTGTTAATCAATATGATTGTCGTGATTTTAATATAGAGACATTTAAATAAATACTATTGATTTTATTTATTTATTTATTTGTCTAATACCTAAACATCAATATTTACATTCACAACACTTCAATCTTTAACATCACATCAAAGTACTACTTTACTAACTTGTTAAAAGTCAAATGCGCCTTTTTATGCATTCGTTTATAGCACCAAGGGTCAAAAATGTAAATATCAAATTCTTGGTGTTATATATGCAAATCCATAAGAATTTTGTGGTATATCTGTAAACTTTTCTTTAATCTATTCCACAAGTACTGCATTCTGAACATTAAAATTTTTAATAATGATAGTCGTGCAATACTTGTTGTAGGTTTTCAACAATAGTCGTGAGGAGACTGCATATTTCCATTTGTTGTATGCTCATAATTACATTTTACAGTGCATTCTGAACATTAAAATTTTTAATAATGATAGTCCTGCAATACTTGTTGTAGGTTTTCAACAATAGTCCTGAGGAGACTGCATATTTCCATTTGTTGTAAGCTCATAATTACATTTTACAGTTTTACCAATATTATTGCAATATTTGTTGTAGGTTTTCAACAATAGTTCTGACGAGACTGCATATTTCCGCATATTGCTGAGTAGAGAAAGCATCACAAACTCTGTTATGATTCAACCCTCATTGATTTCATACTCTTTTAATGCTCATTCTCCCCCTTTATTGGATGTAGCATCCATAGCTGCAGGCCGCATTCTGGTGCTAGATGCATATTTCAGTGTGGTCATTTTACACGGCAGGAAAATTGCCCAGTGGCGCAACATAGGCTACCAAAATCAGCCAGAGCATCAGGTACTTGGTTTCCAGTTTCAATTAAATATCCTTGTAAAGAATCGGATGACCATTTCTCCACTTTTCTCCATAAAATAGTGTTAATTCTATGCTTGCATATTTTTATTGTTTTTGTCTTGAAATATCTTCATACATGCCACTAAATTAGTTTCCAAAAAAAAAAAAAAGAGTCAAGGCATCAACATATGTAAGCCATGATGCTGATCATGTTCATCATCCGGTTTAATCGTCAGGCACAGTGCAGCACAAAGTACCCTCTGAAGCGGGTACCTACCCTCCAAACGTCTAAATACAAGATTATACTGAAAACATATTAAAATGGAGCGCAAGGCAGGATTTTTGTAGCACTGAAGTTAAGTTTTGAATGCCAGATTCTTTAAAAAATGCTGTAGCCTTACAACTACGAGCTTGGATTAGATTTTTCGCAGAAGAGTGCTACACTAGAGGGTTGGCATGCAAAGAGAAAGTTATAATTAGAAAACTCATAAGTAGCACCATCTAAATCAAGAATTATTCTATTCAAACAAAAGGAAGATTTAATTACATACTACACAATTCTCATGAATTTACATTTCTAACACCTATACTTCAATTTTTTACATATATGCCACCTTATTTGTGTAGGAAAGGTATATTTCACATTTTAAAAATTAAAATAGTGATATTTTTGATGTGATCTTATTATGAGTGGTATAAATGTAAAAAAGAATTTAGTGTTAGATATATAAATAGATAATAATTGGGTGGTTTGCTTGTAAAATAGTGTTTTTGTTATTTTTGTTTTTATCGTGAAAGATTGCTATCTTGTGTTGAAGTCCTATATTTATTTATTTATTTGGTATTTTTATATTTTCTTTCTCCCAATTGGATTTCTATTGTAGGTATCTGTACTGTTATATAAGGATTTCACATCCTTTCTTCTTACAGGCGTTTGCATAGCTTTTGCAAGCCCCACATGATGACGTCCAAATGCTAATCAGATAGAGATTCCCAGTCCCATGATTGGTTGTTTGCGATCAGCATGGCTCCTAGGTATCACTATTTCTTAATATTTTATTCAACATCACAGTTTCTTTGTGCTCGAATGCTCTTATCATGCGTATATTTTTTTTTTGTAATTTTATTCTTGTAAGGGGATATTTACATACAAATCACTCAATTATCATGTGTTTTAATATCTAAATGTTGGATTTAGTGTAAACCTATTTGGTATGCACGTAAATCTCTTTAATAAGCTGCTGATAAGTAACTGATTCGGTTAGCTGCTTATCAGCAGTTGATCCAAATAAGCTGGTTGGTTATTTAGTTTGTGTTGTTGGAAAAAAAATTGTTTTGCAGCTGATTCTGGATAAATGACCATTTTGCCTGTATGCAGTAATATTATTTACAACACAGCTTGATCCAAATAAGCTGGTTGGTTATTTAGTTTGTGCTGTTGGAAAAAAAATTCTTTTGCAGCTGATTCTGGATAAATGACCATTTTGCTTGTATGCAGTAATATTATTTACAACACAGATATTATAGCTATGTATTTTATACTTGAGAAACAAAAATCACTTCATATCAGTAGAAAAAAACGATACACTTCATTTAACAATGAGTATCAAGATTGTTAGAAAAAAGAAAAATCTATTAAAATTATTTTAATGTATTTTTCACTTGTGGTTTTTAAATCATTGGGGATAATGTAAAGTTTAAGTGTAGGAGTGGCTAAGAGTTGCATTTGTTGTATTTATTTTATTTTCAACTTATTTCCTGATAGTTTTTTATATTCCTCCATTTTTCTTTTAATTTCTACTTAGGTAATTACTCTAGCCATATGATCAGGAAGAAAATCCATTTGATTCAATGACTTGCACACGGAGAAATGCTGAGGAAGGTGCTGTTGGGGCGAAAATAAATGGTGAGCTGATTTTTAAAAAATAGGTCGTTACATAACATAACACTTGTCAAGTTTCTATTTGTTAAAGGCAGAAATAATAAACAAAATGTCATTATATGTATTGCAGAAAAAATTATTATAACACTTCTCTGTATTTTATCTTATTCTTCAACCCCTCCCTTGGAGGGGAAAACAACCTCAAATCTATATGGTTTTTGTGTCTACCCTTTGTTTTCTCTATTTTCATCCAAGAGTAGAGCTTAATAAAAGATTTTTCAATTAGCACTCTATGGTGAAGATGTCTTGATGATTAATTATAGAGACACCAAAGTAGGTCTTTAATATCTAATTTAGCCAAAAAGTCTTAATTTATAGTTGTAGGTTCAAAGCTAATACTCCTACTACTGCAACATGTAGGTTCGAAGCTAATATTCCTATTACTGCAACTAAAATGTTCTATTAGGCAACTATGTTAGAAAAAAACTAAGAGAAATCAAATTTCCTGTTGAAAAATAAAATTGAAGGGCTGCATAATAAAAATCTCAAACATGTGAAGGTGCAAAATCGTGTTGATAATAGGCTTTATGTTCTGTGTTGAACTACGATAATGTAGTTTGAAACATACAAATAAGCAATATAATCATACATGGTTAGGTTTAAAATTTGAAGAGCTTAGAACTTAAATGCTCAAAGCCAAACATTCAATCATGCAAAGAGATGCATCGTAATAACTTCTATGGTAAAAAAAAAAGAAAAAATTAAAATGAGTTGAACAAAACATCAATGTATTTTTTATGTAAGTTTCAAATTACCTACATGAGTACATCTCCAGGAGCCAAAGTGATGCAAACCTACATAAGTTCCTTTCACAGCTCCATTATTGTACACTAAAATAGTTGGAAGAATATGGTCAGGATATCTTGGAATCCAGTATGTAGAGACAATCTTAACAAACTTTATCCCTGAGTATCTAAGCATTGTAGAAGTAACTCACATCGTGGGATGCTGCCCCGCCATTCAAAACAATCCAATGATGATCAAGCTTGAAGTAATAAAACTAGAAGCAAAATTCTTTCTGCATAACTTCTAGCCAGTGTGAGGATACAAATTGTTTATAAAAAAAGTAAGTTAAATATTCGGCAAAGAACTTTTACATTAAAAAAAGAGGACAACGAATTGATACATATTCATCTTCCACAGATTTAAATAGAAAAATGTTTTTATACATGGATTCAACTTAATAAAGTTCAACGAAAGCAGCTTTGGAGAGGGAAGTAAACTCTTTTCACCCTTACATCTCAAATCAAACCATAGATAAAAAAAATAAAATCATAATTTGGTCTCAAAAAATCATTGATCAAATACATATGGAGTGTGAAATACCCATCCTTGATGAGAAGCACGACGACCCATGCATTAGTAGGGGCTTGAGAAATCTCGCGGACGAAATCGGATCCTGTTATTAAAAGCACTGTTCCGAACCGGGCAACCCTAGTCACCGTCTGCATGTCTAGCAGCCTCTGCTTTCTGAGCCATTACAATGGTATTCAATTAATAGAAAAGGGAAAGATAAACTTGGAGACATAGGAAAGGAACAAAAGTTCACAGCTGTACTCTTCTAGGAAGCGATTGTCATCGATATCAGAGTCATCTTCCAAACCCTCAAACTCCTCAACAGTGGGCTCTTCAATTCATTTCTTAGATTTTTGGCGGATGTCGGGATCTTTTGAAGGTGTGAAAGGCATTGGCTTGAAGATTTTTGGCTTTGTCGTGAGTTTTCTGAGCCGACGTTGGATGGCATCCATTCAGTACTCGAGCCAGAGCATAGTAACTAGTGGTCAGAGGGAGGAGAAAGAGGCGAGGGGTCGGGAAGGAAGAAAAATGGAGCACGTAACTCTGAAAGGTAAGAATGTGGGCCGCAGGGTCAAGCCCGCGGCCGTGTAAATAATAAAACGCGAACTACGTTTGTGGATAAGCAGGCGAAACACATGTAATAGATGCCTCAACCACGTTTTAAAAAACGCAAACGCACCAATAAGCCACCCCAAATGGGCTCTAAATCTTTAGACAAAATGCTGGGAAACAAACAAAAGTATAAATTGATTCTCTGGTCTTTAGTGGGTTGTTTTTCTGGTTGAATTTTGTTTTCTAATGCATGGAATGAGTAACAGTATAATCATAGAGTACTTTTGACTTTAAAATTAATACTTATTTATCAAAAATACATTTATAACCATTTTTGTTCTCTATTTTCTGATTTCTGTATTGGAAGAACTTGAAATAAGTGCATTACATAATAGAGATCTTTTATTAACACAATACTTCAATTCAAATTTAAGTGCCGAAAATATTATCATCAGCTACCCATTATTGGATGTCATCTATGTGTTTCTCAAAATGTAATTGATGTTTTATACAAGATAGATTTCTCTTAGATAAGTCAGCACGTGAGGTAGGTCCCAGTTCAGATGTCGTCTTTACTGATGATGCTAGCTTTCAAGTTTTCTGTGAGAGCATCTCAAGAAGCTTGTTGTGCAGTCTTGAACCATTTTTCCTTCCTCTCTATCATACCTTTTCCAGGCTTCAGTTAAGTGTTAGCTTACATATTCTGCCTCACTCATATTTTATTTTTTTTTATTTTTTATTTAAACTATTCCTTTTTTACATCGAATCAATAAGCTTTATATATATATTTTTCTTAAAGAGAGGATATATATATATATATATATATATATATATATTTATATATATCCATAAAATGAGAATAAATCATTCTATTGGCGTTTTTTTTTTTTTGAGAGAATTTGGATATATGAGAGTAAATCATTCTATTGGCGTTTTTTTTTTGTTGAGAGAATTTGGATATGGATATATCGGGAATGAAATTTATTGGGGGTAGATTTTTTGTCATTAAATGTTTTTTGAGTTGAATAGAATATTACTGATCAGCCAAGTTTTTTTTGCACTCATTTTGAAGGAAGGTAGAAAGTTCATTTTAATCAAAATTTATTCTCTATTTCGGTTGGGCCAATTCTAAAATTTTCAGTTTTTTTAATCTCATTGGTTTTGAATCTTCTTTGATTATTGTGATAAATGATCAATGTGCAATTATCTATTTTGATCATATTATGTTATATGTATAATGTGTGATTATTGTTCTATTTGGGACAATTTTCTATCTGCTTCGCATTTCAGATCTTCACCACAACTCTGTTTGGAGTACTGTTTTCTTGTTGCTTTCTAAAAAATTTCTGTGACACGAAACAACTTTTTTCAATTTGATCTATTATAGTGCGTTGGTTATGAGAAAGTTGTTGCCTGATATTTTGAAAACTAATATATATATTTATATGCTCACCACAGTTTTCTATGTTGTTTTTTCTTGCATAATTTTGCAACCATCTTTTTAAAAAGCAGTCACCCCAAACAAACCATCTGATGGGTTTATAACTTGAGGTTTTTTTTAATGTTAGTTTAATCATATATTCTTTTAATAGGGGTTGAAATAAATTTTTGTGAGGATTAATTTATCCCATATTAAAAGAGCGGCGGGAACAATTAAAATGTCTCATTCAAACAATCAGGGTATTATTTTGTTATCGTAGAAAAAGATAATCATATTGGATTGAGCCACCTAGGCTTCAAAATAAGCCCTCAAAATAATTAAATTTGTTGGTAGCTTTGGGTGAAAGTGATTTTACATTGGTAGATATATATGTGGCCTGTTACTTTACACTGTAGATAGTCAGGGGATCATTTTGAGACTTTAATGAAAATTGCATTCAATATTTGAAAATTTGTGTTCTGCATTGGCAGATTGGAACTGACATTGAAGATTTTTAGTGCTCTTGACTTATTGTGCAAACGCTTTAAATAGCAGATGAAAATCAACTGAAATTTTTGGAGGCAAGTTTATTGCTTGTAATTCACTGTTGTCTGATTAAATACAGACTTGAATGGTTTAGTTGTTTCTCCAGGAGAATTATGGGAGTCCAGATCCAGCTTGTGTTGCGAAAGCTAAATCCCTTTACAGTGATCTCAATCTCTAGGTTTGCTTCATAACACTGCTGTAATTTGGATTTACCCCATAGGAACTTATACAAGTGCACCAATATTTGCAGAACTTCATATATCATCACTAGGGGTGTAAACGAGCAGAGCTTGAGCGAGCCCAGCTTCGGCTTGTTTAAAAATACAAATGTTCGTGTTCGACTCGTTGGGGGTAGCGAGTCGAACATGAGCTGTTGAGAACAAGGAACCGTTTTGACAGTCCTAGTCCTACAACCATGGGATATTAAGAGGGGTTGCGATTTAAATCTTATTATTTATATTAAAATATTCATTTAAATAGAATTTAATATTATTTTATTTTTTTAATTAATAATTTTAATTGATCATAAATCTTTGTAGCCTTGTAGTGAATTAGATTATTTTTAAATAATACAACAATTATATATCTTTATATATTTACAAACACACACACACACACACACACACAGATATATATATATATATATATATATATATATGTATATATATATATATGTATATATATATATATGTCTATATGTATGATGTAATTATTTGGAGTTAAAATGAGTTGAACATGGACAAACAAATTTTTGTTTGTGTTTGACTCGTTTATATGTGTGAGGCACAAAAAAAATCTATGTTCAGCTTATTTGCTGAGCAAACGAATTGAACACGAACTTCTTTACGAGCCGAACGCGAGCTCTTCGCGAGCAACGAGCCGTTTTTATGGCTCTTATCACCACAACTTCATTTTAGTGATTCATCAGTTATTTTGTTTGATTTTCGCAGATTAAGTGTGCTCATGCAATACATTGCCTGATTTTTCTCTCTTTTGTGTTTGCTTTTTCTTCATCTCAGGCAAAATTTTCTGAGTACGAGCGAACAAGCTACGGGCAGCTAAACTCCTCCATAGAAGCTCAGCCAATCAAACAAGTTCAGGAGGTACTTAAGTCTTTCCTGCATAAGTTCTACTATAAAAGACAGAAGTAGAGTTTCTGCATGCCTCCATGTTAAGGATAGTAATTTTATAGCCACGCAAGAACATTTCACTTTATTCTTTCTTGTGTTTTATTTGTACCAATATGCTATTTTATACTGTTTGATTTTTGGACAAAACCTGCTTTATTTATTTGATTTTCTTCCAATTGAATTTTCAGTTCAGAGTTGGTTTGTTTTTCTTTTCATAAATTTAATGAATTTTCTTTCTAACATTGGTTTCAGGTTGTATCTGAAAAAAAAATAGTTATGATGGCTATAAAATCCTTATATATATTTTGACATGAATGCATTATATGTATATGTAATCAATTAAGGTTTGGCGCAATTAAGTACAGACCATCAAAAACATGCTATTTACAAATGAACCATCCTCTTTCATCCATTTTTCATATTCTCACTCAAATTTCAAAATTTTAAATTCTCAATCTGTAAATACGTCGGTTTGGCAGTTCGAAAAAAAACATCAGTTGGTGGTCAATTTGTAAAAATCAATGTTTCAGGTGGTCTCCATGTAAAGAGAAGTTATTTATTATGATATCTGATATTAATCATGTAAATCATACCTAATTTATTTTTTATTCATCAATAATAAATATGTTTATCATAATTTTGAAGATTATAATAATTTAAAAAGATATTTATGTAAAGTTTTGATAAAATATAAAAATATTTTCGACTTACTCTTCTTAATGGAAAGCATAAAAAAATCTAAAAATGTTTATACATGAAAATATAGCTGTATTTTACTGGCAGAGATAATTTTATCATCTGATTAAACCAATAACGTCACTCACTTGCTATAAAATCACTCACTGGTAGAGATATATATGTGGCCGTTTACTTAAAAAGTTTTATTAATCAATTTGGACTTGAAAATTGACTTTTTAATTGTATGCGTAACTAAATTATTTGACTTTTTAATTGTATGCTATTTTACTGGCAGAGATAATTTTATCATCTGATTAAACCAATAACGTCACTCACTTGCTAGAAAATCACTCACTGGTAGAGATATATATGTGGCCGTTTACTTAAAAAGTTTTATTAATCAATTTGGACTTGAAAATTGCCGTTATTTCTTATTATTATTTGACTTTTTAATTGTATGTTTTTAATTGTATGCGTAACTAAATTATTTTGTAAGTATATTTTATTGTTTTTGATCGAAGCTTTAGAGCTGATTAAATTGTGTTATAATTTGAGCATTCAGGTGGCTGGGAAAAGTATTGCATATCTGTACTACCAATGTGGAATGAGAGAGATCAAAAAATTTAAGCGAAAAAATTGAGGATTTCATCCAGGTAATTGAAATATATCAAAATTGCAAAAATATACCCATACCATATTAACAGATTCAACTAGAAGCTACCATGCAATGATTTTATTCTTAAAATTGTCAAGTCCCAATGCAACATTTGAATATTGTCATTAGTGCTGCTAACTATCCATTCGTATTGGATAAATTTAGTTCGGCTCATCATTCGTCATGTTCAATTTTGATTGGGGTTGAAATTGGAATGAACTGGCTCAAATTTACATATTTGGTTCAATTTTAGATTGGAATCTGCCTGATTCTTGATAGAACCCAAGTCATATTTTTTATTTTTATTAAATTCTCAATGATTTGATCTAATTGCATTGGTTCGGTAATTCAAAATATCACCTGGGTGCCTGATTTGTAAATAACAATGCTTAGGGTACTTTTTATGTAATCATCCCATTTTTTTCATTCTAATGACTGACTTAGAATATATATATATATATATATCACCTGGAATGCCCTCATGATATCATGACTGCTTTGGATATTGTCCTCAGGGAGCCTACCTCCAAAAAGTATTGAAACAATTCAAGCTATTTTTATGTTTCTTGTGATGCATTTTATAAAATAATTAAATTGTCTGGTTTTCTTCTTACAATTATGTTACAATTTCAAGATCATTTTTTTCTCTTGAATTTGGGTCGAATGATATTGGCGAGGTTTACAATGTTGGAGGGGTTTTTTCCAAAGTCTTAGGCCAACCCAAATGGGTTTGTCCTTGAATGTTGGTAATGATTATTATTTTTTTCTGTTTAGGATTCATTTAAACTCTTCTAAATGCTTGGTTTGTCTGAAAGGCGCTAAATTCATTTTGTCTGATATGTGTGACATCTGCTTTGAATTTGTAGATATTCTGCAACATCTTTTTAAAGGCCAGTAAATCTTTTAAACTTTATGTCAGACTTTTTTACTGTAAGATCGTTTCCTACAAGTTTATCTGAAAAGCAACGTCTTCAGATATTTGCTTTTGTTTTGATTTGAGCTTTTGTTTTCATTTGAGACATTCTTCTTTCATATTTGAGTCATATGCTCTCATTTTTTTTATCCAAATTGCACATGTTTTTTCTCTTGTTGCTAATATCAAATCATATGTGAATGATGTTCCTGTGCAAAATATTTTGGCTTTATCTTAGTTATTTACTTTAGGTCAGATGTATGACTTCTTTGAAACTTTCAGATACAAAAGACGTTGAAAGAAGTCTATAATGAAACAACTCATTTACTATGTGTGTAGACGCTATAAAAGCACTGGGATTACATCACAGTTTGCTAACGAGTTAATGTATGTTGTTTTTTTTTATGTTCTTTTATTGTATTTTGGCTCCTACAAAAATGTTACAAAATTTTCATCCTATTGAGCTCTCTCTAATCAATAGTTTTCTTCAACAGGTTTCATTTTGATGAACCAGAGAAAACTGAAATATCTATTGCACGTTACTTCAGAACAAAATACAATTATAATCTTATGTATGATTCACTGACTTGCGTTAAAGCCGACAGTGATAGCAATCCGATATACTTGCCAATTGAGGTTTTTCTAGTCAACAATATTAATAGTTTTCTTTATTCAAATGCATTGCTTTTAAGCTTAATCAATTTGTTGTTCAGCTTTGACCCTGCAGCTCTCATTTTTAATAGGTATGCAAAATTGTGGATGGACAAAAATATGTTAAGAAGTTAAATGCTAGACAAATAAATGAAATATTAAATTAAAATTGTAAACGTCCGGCTATTTGGGAGAAGAACATTTTGGAGGTTACATCTTGTGATTTTAAATTTGCTCTAGAACTTTTATTTTGTCATTGCATTTTAGTTTATTGGGTGGGTTACTTCATTGATCCTACAATTTGTTATGGTGAAACCTTGATTGTTTTCGCTGCTGGTCAAGCAAAATAATTATAACAATGATATGTTTGCAAAAATCTTTGGTATTGGGGTTCAACCGAATCTTACTGCAGTAGAAGCAGGAGTGCTAAGTTCTCCAAAAATTAGTTGTTACTCGGTCATTATTTTTATTTTTTCCTAATTAGTTCAATTAGTTGATAGGAGTGTTGTTACTCGGTCATTATTTTTATTTTTTCCTAATCAGTTCAATTAAAATTTTAGAAGCATGGTAGTTGATAGGAGTATCTCGGATTATAGTAATTATATTAATCAATCTGTGGTGCAGCTTCTCAACATATTTTGATTTTTAAGTATGGTAGTTGATAGGAGTATCTGTCATCCCAATGAGTTCAACTTCTATCTTTGCAATCATACCAGTATCCAGGTAGACAAATTTTTATTGCGTAGAAACTCAAAATTGTAGCTGAACGGAGTATTTGACTAGAATTCTCTTACCTCATAAGCATATTTTTACTAAAAAAATTAACAAATACTTGTAGGGTACACGTCGCCATTTTCATGATCATGATTTCTACGATCAAAACGATTTTTTTTGTTGATCAGCTGCAGTTACTAACCAATAACTCATGCTACACGTAAGTTTATAATATATTGGGAAGATTTACATAAATACTCAACTCAATTTCTATAAAATTACATCTCTAACACCAAAGTTTTAATTTTTAACTACATACTTACCTGTACATAAAAAAAATTATATTGCAATTTTAAAAATGTGAATGGTTTTGGGTGTTGTACATGTAAATAATTACATGAGAATTTTGTGTTATGCATTTAAATATCTCCATAGTGAGTAACATGTTTTATAGAATTACTAAATGTATTAAGATATTGTTTGTACAGGTATGGTCGATGCACGCGTTCGATATCTGTAGGTAATTGTCATCGACTATGTGAGCTTCCTTGCATTTGATTTTTTGTAAATTTTAATAGGTTTTTATGTTTTTTTGTAGTTAATGCTATATATTATGCGCACCGTGCAACATTCCGATCTTGATATTACTTGGAATCAAGGTCTGAATCTGTATCAATTCAAGGCAGTGGACCAACACAAGCGAACAACGATCATCTCTGTTATTCCAGCTATTAAGGAGAATGTCAGAGGAGTAATGTTTTACTGTTAAATTATTTGCAGCCCAAAATATTATAGCAGTGGGAAACAACAAACTCATTCTATCAAAAATAATTTTCTAGTTTTTTTTTGCATGACAAACTCTGAATGATTTTGTTGGTTTATTTGTTGAATTCATGACTGGTCATTCAATATTTTTTTTTTGTTTTACTGATTTTAACTTTAAATTAGAGCTTTTTTAAATTTTGCTTTTAAACAAACCTTCATAGCTGTCGAACGAGATCATTTGCTAGGGGTTTTACACCCAGTTAATTGCTTTCGTCTCATTGGTCTATGTGTCTAAGCGTAAGTTTTGTTGCTTCTCATGTTTATTCCGGCCAGATCATTTGATTTTTATCTATTATTGACTTTTTATGTTATTTTTTTGTTATCCATATTCAGTTGTTCAGTTTTCTTTTTTTCTAAAATAGTGTTATGATCAAAATGAGGTAATAAATATATTGAATTACTACAAAATTAAATGTTGCTTATGATATGAAAAATCACTTTGATTTTGACAAATTGTCCTCACATATAAGATTGAGATATTTTCAGCACTATAACAATTTCTTTCTACATATAGATAGACGTAATAATTAAATTATACATAATAACCGTTCTTGCTGTTCATGCTCATTTGAGCCAGAAATTTTATTTAGTATATATGTATAGTGACAAGAACAATAGTGTAACTTAATTATTATGTTTATTTTTATGTAGAAAAATGGGGTTATAGTGCTGAAAATATCTCATAATCTTATTTGTAAGAACAATTTTTCAAAAACCAAAGGATTATCAATGTCATAAGTGAAATTTTATTTTGTAGTAGTTCAATATATTTATTTTCTCATTTTGATGAAAACAAAATTTTTTAGAAGTCGAGAAAACTGAAGAACTAGATATAGATGTCAAAAAAACAATCATAAAAAACCTGTAATAGATGAAAAACAAATGATCGAATGAACATAAGTAGCAACGAAACTTACGCTTAGACGCATAGGCTAATGAGCAGAAAACAATTGACTGAGTGTAAAACCCTGAGCACAATGGTCTTGTTTGATGGTTAAGATGGCTTGTTTAAAAGAAAAATTCAGAAAAACTCTAATTTAAATTTAAGATCGGTAAAACAAAAGAAAAAATATTGAAATTCGAATGAACATAAGTAGCAACGAAACTTACGCTTAGACGCATAGGCTAATGAGCAGAAAATAATTGACTGAGTGTAAAACTCTGAGCACAATCAGACTGAATTCAACAAATAAACCAACAATACCATTCACAACTTATGCAATTAAAAACTAAAAAATTATTTCAGCAGAATGGGTTTGTTATCCATGTCGTCTGCTTAACAGCTGGAAGAGTAGAGATGGTCGCTACTCGCTCGCGTGTTGTTCCACCGACTTGAGCTGATCCAGATTCAAACCCTACTATAAAATATCGGGCTCTGAAAGCTGCAAGGTGGGCATAATAGACAGCAGGAACTGCAAAACAACATAAAAACCTATTAAAAATTACAAAAAAATCAAATGTAGGTAAACACATATAATCGATGACAATTACCTACAAATATCGAATGCGTGCATCGATCATAGTTATATAAACAATATGTTAATATTTGTAATTCAGTATACAAAACATGTTACTTACTAGGGCGACTTTTTAATACATAACTCAAAATTCTCATGTAAATTATTTCCAAGTATAACACCTAAAACATTTTAACTTTTAAAATTACATTATAATTTTTTTATGTGCAGTTTGGTATGTAGTTAAAAATTAAAGTCTTGGTGTTAGATATATAATTTCATAGAAATTAAGTATAGTGTTTACGTGTAACATAAGTTATTGGTTAACGACTGCAGCTGATCAGCAGAAAAACCATTTTAATATTAGAAAATATGATATTAAACAGAATGACTTGTGCCCTACAGGTATTTGTCAGTTTTTCTAGTAAAAATTTGCTTGTGAGGTAAGTGAATTCTAGCCAAATACTCCGGCCAGCTATAATTTTGAGTTTTTATGTAGTAGAAATTTATATACCCGAATACCGACATTACTGTAAAGGTAGGAGTCGAACTCAGTGGGATGACAAATGCTTCTATCAACTACCGTACCTAAGAATCAAAATATGTTGAGAAGATGCAACCTAAATTAATTACTTGATCCATCAAATTGGACATTGTCTGGCAATATTTTCTCGTTGTTATTATTCATATTCATATTCTTAGGAAATAAATGCGTATGGTGCCTCTTCCGTACCACTATAAATCTAACTCGTGGAAGATAGTCTTCTTCTATTGAGTCACATGCCTATTATAATTATCATTTGTTAGAATCAGTTATTCAAAATAATATAAGAAAGTAATATAATTTTTTTTAAGAGAATCATTATAATCATAGTAAAATAAAACCAACTTTCCCAATAGATTCCATTTCCAACAAAAACAGTGTGTTAAATTGGGCATCACGAACACCATTCCTGCATTTAACAATCAAATCTTCTCAGGTTAACTAATGATGCGTCTTTAAGTGTAGTAATGAGTTTAAAATACCTTAATATACCAAATGTATAGAATATAATGCGTTCCGATTTTTGATTTGTCTCCTTATGGAACACTCAAAGCAGATTCATTTTGATATATAAAGTTAGAATTTGAAATTTCAGGCTATCTAGTCAAGGTTTATTGTACTTAACATTATCATTCTCCAGGCGGAGTTACCCATCTTCGGATTTGGAGTAGTTTCGAAAAGATCCTCTATCATTACGTGTCTACGTGGCCGTGCAGAAAAAAAAAACATTGTACTTCGTTAGACATGTTTAATTCATAGATGCAACCTCCAGGAAGAAGATAACAGTTAAAGCAAAATTATCGGTAAAAATCAAATAATAGAAAACCACCAACATAATCAGAGACGAGAGAAACAAACTGCAGCAATGTAGGGTAAAAAGTCTTCTCTTTGGGCTGAATGGGTCACATCAGCTCCAAATATAATAGTAGGCACAGATGATATCAAAGAAATTTGGTTTTTGATGAAGTCTTCAAGAATAATATTACAGTCACCAATCTATTGCATTAAAGAGAATGTTCAAAAACAATAGAAATAACATGTCTGCAGAAGATAACCGAAACAATTACAAACATTTACATTAATTTTCAAGGCTCAATTTTCAAAGTATTGTTTATTTGGCTTAACTTGTAGGTGCTTTGGCTGGCAGCACTGATTAATAAGACCATGCTTAGTATCACATTTTTTTTATCGTACCTATTAAGCCAAGACCAAAACATAGACAACTAAATAAAATTTAGGAATTAAAAGTGAAAACATTAGAAAACAAACAAGCTATAAATTGAAAAAATATTATATGAACCCTTAATTTCTGGTAGAACAATAATTAGCAATTGAAGTTGTCAATGCTTTGAGTTTAGCTGCTTAAAGGCTTCAATAGACTGACTGTGAAATTCTCTCAAACAATTTTCTATTTGTGATAATGAACGTGAAATGTTTACAACGTTTTTATTAAAAACCTATATTTAAATGACAATGAGTAGCTCATGAAAGGCGGAGTATCATCACAATTCAAGGTAAAACGAATTAAAAGTAAAAACTATTGTGATGATGTTGCACATGAAAACTAGATCATGTCAGAAATCTCGAATGATATTCATACTATGAAAACAAAAGCTTATGCATGCCACAACATCAACAGTACCGCCTTTATACACTTTATATATAATATTTATATGACAATATATTATACATATTTATATCTAATTGTAAAACACTGCATCTTATGTGTTGAAGCGGTTTTGTGCCTCTTATTATATATGAATGGTGCAGCTTGAGTGCAACACTGTATATTTTATTTTAATTGATTTAAACGAGTCAATTTCGGGTCGAACATGAAGAAGAATATATAAATTGAGCAAACACAAGCACGTTCACTAGCAATTTCAAACACAATCAAATTTTGAACTAAATTACTTCAAAAAGAGTCAGTGTTCACATCAAATGCTTAAATTTTTATAAGATAAAACTGAATGTTTCTAGTTGAAGAACATCGATACATAAAACTACGATGTAAAATAAGAAAGTAAAAGAAAAAAATTTAAAAACAATGAAACAAATTAAATTATCTTAATGATTATGCTCAGACATAACTTTATTTTTTTACCTCCAACTCTCAATTCTTGAAACATTTTTTAATTGCAAGTTTTTTTTTCTAGCTTCGTTATCATCTTAAAAGCTTGAGATAGATGGATAGATATGATGAATATGATTCTTTGATTTGCTCTGTATCTTATATAGTAAGACCGATTTGCTCTGTATCTTATATGATGTCATATTGGGAGGACCACATCTTAAAAGTTTGGTTTATTTGTAATAATTGCCTAGCATTCTAATTGTGTGAAGTTCATTTAAAAAATATTCAAGGTACACGCATTATACACATATGCACAATTTTTGTTATTTAAAAAAATAAAGACAAGTAAAAAAGTCGCATGAATTCATGCATTAACAATAATTATTACATTTTTAACATGAAGTTTATCTTGCTTCTTTTAAAATTTGTGTATGATTACAAACATTCTAATTGTACGAATTTCATTTTAAATATGTTCCGCACATACATATTGTACACATATGTATAATTTTTTGTTAATTTTAAAAAGAGAAGTAAAAAGTTACACCACTTCACACGTTAACAACAATTATCATATTTTTATCATGAGTTTTCTCTATGATTCTTTGAAATTTCAACATTTGTTCTACAAGTTTACGTGCTTTGTCTTCCAAAAATTTTTTTGTTGTTGTTGAAATATTTTGCTTGTTTCAGCATGAATCTCACTAGTGAAAATTTTATCATTTGCAAAAACATGCACTAAGGCACGGTATTTTAAAATATCTATGTCAAGCATTTCCATAATTAAGATAAAGAGATGCAAACTCATTGTTATTATTAAATGTTATTTAATTATAATTGGAAAATCTTTTGTCTATTCACGACTATTAATACCATCCATTGCTCACTAAATATTTTTTTAATTTCATTATGCTTTTGAAACACACGTTTAGACTTAATGTGCACCAAATAATTCTTAGGGTACGTGATTATGTCTTTTCGAGGTAAATAAAAGTCATATAATTTTTCTTTTTTTTGTATATGCTTTTCTCTTAATTGTGCCATCAAAAAAAATTTTCTTTGATTTTACTGCATTATTAATCACCATTTTTTTTGGTAATTAAATTAGTAAATTTAGAGGTTCTATTGATTTATAAAATCAATTTTTCTTTTATGGAAATTTGGAGCAGGGAGCGTGACCACTTTCAGATTCTGACAGAACTGGTTCAGCTGGTAATCCGTTGAGAAAAAAGAACTATATGAATCTATCAATTAATTTTATGCACAGAATCATATTTATATACCATATGAAATTTTAAACATTTTAGGAAGTACAAACGGAAGTCGACCCATTTGGGGCATTTCGTCCATTTTTGGTGTTAGTGAGAAATGTGCATCAACAAAATAAATCTCGTCCAATAAGTCTGTTATTGTTCCTTCTCACAATGTGGAAAGTTCACTCTTTATGATCCATCTAAGAGAGGTTAGTGTTCTATTTATTAAACTCAATGTCTATTAAACTCAATGTTCGCTCAAGTTTGGCAATTAGATTACTTTCTTACATCTTCTAAACTTTGGTTTTCTACAATATAGCCTCCAGTCATCTTGAAGCCTTCAGAAAATCAATTGGAGCAGGTGGCTTTGGAGGTTTCCATTACAAAATTATTACTGAAATCGTACTACGATATTGTCAGGAAAAACATTGAAGATATTTTGCCTAAGGCAATTATGCACTTCCTGGTAATTTATTTTACATTTTGATCATACAGAATAAGAATATTCTGTCCTCTTGTCTGATAACTTATATTAATGATTGTTATAATTTCATTTATTGTTATTTTTGCTGCTTTGTGCTATGAGAATTAATTGCGATATATATTTTGATCTACTGCTTTCCAAGATGAAATTTGCATATTGGAAGTGTTTCACAATTATAGGCTGGCTGGAGCATGTATATTTGTAATTGGTCTAGCTGATGTTTCTCCTAGTTTGATATTCTTCAAACTTTCCTGTCATTTTTTTTGGAAGATTTACATGCATTCCACTAAATTCTTTTTTACTTAACACCTCAATTTCTTAAGAATTTGGTGGTATGCGTGTAAATGCCCCTTTTCGATTTATTGTTTGTGGATTGATTTGGTACTAACTAAGGCACGTAATATTAACAGGAAAGTCGTCGTACCTTTTATTTATTTCTTTGGGTGAATCCCATAGCTTACTCTTGTGCTACTGTTTAATGAAAGTGGCTCGACAGAAAAGCTGTATATAAAACTGACTGTTTTTTTCTTTAGTTTGGGTGTTATTCACCTTGTCAATGTGTGAGTTGATGTTGTTTGAAGAGTTGTCAAAAGCGCATAAACTAACCTTCAAAACATTGCTTTGAAGAGCAAACCTCTCTTCTTTTTAATGGTTCCTTATATTAATTTTCAAATAAATTGTAATACAAGTTTAATTTTATGAATGTTTTGTTACTATCTTCAGTTTTTTTGATGTTGGTGGGTTATTTTTCATTAGTTTTATTTTAAAATTTTTATATATTTTATATATCATATTCTCTGCAAATTTTTTTTTTAATAACTAACAGTTTGTTCACTTGCTCAGGTGGATCATACAAAAGGAGAGTTACACAATATTTTTATCAGAAAACTTTACATGTAATTGCCAAAATAATTTTTAATTATTAGTTTAATAAATTCATTATTATATTTATCATGATTTTGTTCTTTAATTATAAAACTAATTCTATTTAAGTTAAGCTCATTAAACATCTGTTATTTTAAGTCAGAAATCTTTTCGATGACATGCTTCGACAACAGATGATATAGCTACCAAGAAAAAAAGATAAGAGAAACACTCAGGGTTTGTAGCAGGCCTACAAGGTAACACTTTCATCTGATTGTAATTTATCAAAAATCATTGCTTGAGTCTATTATTTTAACTATATGATCCAATATTACTAAAAAAATGAATCTTTTTTTTTAACTTAGATCGAGTTGAGTCATGAGCCAAAATTTTGGCTCAGTTGGATCTTTTGGTTGATTTTGAGCTAATCTATGATTGAATTGAACAGACTCAAAATCTGCTTAGGATATAAATACTGTGTATAATTATATTTATGCATCTATACACGCATATGTTTAGTCAAGGATTTGTTTTAGAAGAACAAAAATCAATTGAATTATTAATATATATTATTTAATATTATATTTTCTTGCTTTATTTTGATTCCAGACGCTCGAGGAACTGCCACTCGAGGCAGATAGTGTGGAAAAGGGTTAATCTCTTTATTCAGACTCAACTGCTTTGTCCTAAGTCCAAGACCTATTTTTTTCATTCTTCCCAGCATCAAACGATTACAATTCACCCTACATGACTTTGCCGAAGATCCAATGATCAAGGAGATCAACCCACTCTAGAGGATAGTTGTCTTTTTCGTACCTCGGTTTGATGTAAAGTGACCCGTTTCTTATCCTCTAGTGGATACTTAGGGCTTTCTTGAGGCAGCAAAAAAGCTTGTTCTATTCTTGGAGATGCCTCATATGGCAGATTTTTTGTGTCGCACCCATAATAAAATTAGAAGTTCCGAAAGTTATTTTTTAATATCATTTTATATGCAAGAAGTATGGCTAAGGGGTCCTTGTATATTACATTAAGTTCACATTGCTTTTTTTAAGTATTTTTACACGCAATGAAATTGTAAAATGAGGTACTAAAATATATGAACATCTGATGAAATTTTCATTGTCATCAAATGTTGAGTTTTGTTAGCTATCTAATGCCAAAATAATATATACTAAAAGGACTGCAATGTTTTGAAAGTTATCTATTGTGAACGAAGTTGCTATTCTCTTTTGTAAATCTGATAGCGATAGATTTAATATTAGATTTGTAGTCTATGCTCTGTAAGCTGGGAAAATTTGATTTTTTATTGCTTTTGAAAAATTACATATCTGAAATCATTATTAATACATAACTGCATTCAAATGAAATAACATTTTTATAATTTTTTATTTTATTTTTTGATTTATAATTTCCAATTTTTTTAGAATATTGATGCTTATCCTATATATGTTCACACACACACACACACACACACACACACACACATATGATATTATATTCATGTCGTTTATATCCCGTATAAGTACATTATAATTGAATTTCCATTTGAGCCTAAAGCCATAGATAGCCATACGACTTCTACTTGCGGTGGGCTACAAGAAATGTGCGGGGAAGAGGATCCAATCAAATGCTGAAATTGCTGTTCTCATCTCCCGACTCTCCTTCGTTGGGAGGAATGGTATATATCAAAAAATAAAATAAAATATTAAAAAAATCTTATTTCATTTGAGTGCAGTTAAATATTAATAGTGATTTCAATTATTATTTCATGCAAAATAAATATAAAAATGTTTATTTTTCATAAGCAATCAAAAATCAAATTTTCCCAGCTTACAGAGCATAGACTACAAATCCAATATAAAATTTATCACTTTACAAAAGAGAACTACAACTTTCTTCACAACAGAAAACTTTCAAAATATTGCAGTCCTTTTATTATATATTATTCTGGCATGAGATGATCAGTAAAACTCTCCATTTGGTGCAATGAAAATTTCAATGAATATTTATGCTCTATAGTATCTTATTTTATAATTCCATTACGTGTAAAAATACTAAAAAAAAATTAAGCATTGTGGACCTTATATAAATATACAAGGACCCCTTAGTTAACTTCTTGGCTTAAAAAATGACATAAAAAATATCATTCGGAACGTCCAATTTTAAAATATGCGTGACACAAAAAATCGGTCGTAGGAGCTCATCTCCAAGAACAGAACAAAGCTTATTTGCTGCTTCAGGAAAGCTCTCAAACATCCATTGCAGGACAAGAAATTGGTCCATTGGCGTCAGAGCCAGGGTACTGGGAAGACACCTGCTCTCCAAAGCAGGTTCATCTCCTCGATCTTTGGATCTTCGACTAAGCGGTGTAAGGTGAATTGTAATTGTTCGATGCCGAGTAGAACGAAGAAGATAAGCCCTGGACTTTGGGCAAGCCGGTTGAGTCCGAATCAAGAGAATAACCCATCTCCACAGTGTCCGCCTCAGGTTGCAATTCCTCGAGTGTTTGTGATTAAAACTAAGGAGAAAATATAATGTTAAACAATTTATATTAATGATTCAATTGATTTTGTTCTTCTAAAATAAATTATTGGCTCAACATATGTTCGAATAGATGCATAAATACAATTATACATAATATTTATATTTTAAGCAGATTCAAGCCGGTTCAATTTAATCAAAAGCTTAGCTCAAGATCAGCCAAAAGATCTGACTCAACCAAAAATTTGATCCAAAGTAAAAAAAAAGATTTATCTTTTAGCAATATTGGATTATATAGTTAAAAAATAGACAAAAACAATGATTTTTGGCAAATTGCCGTTAGATAGAAGTGTTACCTTGTAGGTCTGTTGTGAACCCTAATTGTTTCTTTTATCATTTTTCTCTTGGCAACTATATTATCTGATTCTCGAAACATGTCATCGAAAAGATTTGCTCTGGTTTAAAAGAACAAACTTTAAATGTGCTTAATTTAATTAGAATTAGTCTAAAATCATAAAAGCATAAAGAACAAAATCATGATGAATCGTAGAATAAATTTATTAAACTAGTAATTAAAGATTATTTTCACAATACCTATAAAGTTTTCTGATGAAAACATTATGTAGCTATCTTTTGTATGATTCACCTGAACAAGTGGACAAGTCGTTAGTTATTAGAAAAAAAAATTTGCAGAGAGCGAGATATATAAGGTATATAAAAAGTTCAAAATCAAACTGCTAAAAATAATTATTTGACATCACAAAAAAACTCAAGTTAGTTACACAACATTCATAGAAGTAAACTTGTATTACAAACTATATGAACATCAATGCAAGGATCCCATTAAAAAGAAGATAAAATGTAAGTATAAACAAAAACCATAAAGTGCATGAGCCACGAAAAGCAATTAGTGTTACTAAACATATTGGATTATTGGCTCAACATAAAGTGCATCACTCATAAAATGCATGAGTCATGGAAATATAATTAGTTGCCAAAGGACTAAAAACACAATTTTGATGAATTAGGCACAAAAGCAATTACAATCACGGAGAACATGTTTCTCTGACTAGAGAAAATGCTCGTTGCTGCATTGAAACTTCTGGCATGGGAAATCTGCAACAAAATCCCTTAAAACCCACTAGAGCCCACGAGAGAAACCTACCTATGAAGCACAATTTATGCAGAAATTTCCTTCTTATCGCTTTAAATTTCAAAAATGCATAAAAGAATAACTAAAAACACTGCTAATTTAGAATTATTTTGTTCCTTTTGTATTTTTATTGAAGGGGATATATATATATTCATATTAAGAATTTGAATACCAACATCTAAATTTTAATATTTAGATCCTTACATCTCATGAAATTATCCTCAATATTAATATTTTTATGAATTTGTTATGATATTACACTAAAACATTTTTAAAAAAAATCAGACATAGGTATTATACATTTAAATACAAAATCATAAATTTTATTTATACATTAATTTCATTATTAATAATATTTAAAAATAAAATGCATATATAAAAATAAATAGTCGAGATGGCGGACAAGGCATCCTTATGGCTTGATGATCCTATAGGTACTCTCTTTGAGCTTTCTCATGTTGGTCTTAACCTCCCAAGTGTTGGAGGGAAAAAAACATCCATGTGAGGCTCCAAAAAGAATTAGGAAATTGCTTAAATTTCTAAATTAGGTGGGTCCCATCATTAGGCCTCTACGATAGTCAAAGGGAAATTCATATGACTATGTCCTAAGACCTAAGAGGAAGATTGGAACTCACCAAAAATGAGGTCAACAATATGTCAACGTACCCGTTTCCAAAGCAGATGCAGATTGTTTATTCAATATAGTTTTCATTTATTTCCATTTCCTTGTATATTTTTTTTTTGCATTTCATCTTCTGTCACGACTAATGAGTTATCTCTTGAATCTTTCAAGGAAGAAGAGTTCCAGGATTTTAGAGACCTCCTGACGTGTGCTCTTCCACTGTGAACTACAGACTTTCCTACTGATGTCACGTCGAGCATATAGTTTCGGGAGATGGTTGTACAGTTGCCCGCGGAGTATCACAGAGAAGTGACTTCTTTTGGTGGGCAGATAGTCTGACAGATTCACTGCCAATAGTGATCAGGGTTGGATGGATCTCTGGAGGATGACGTAGCTCGTGGCATATGCTGTCTAGATTTTAATATTAATATTATCATAATTTTAATTATAATTTTAATAAATTTTTTTTATCAATCTTGATACTCACTGTTAAGTGGGCTCTGTATCTTATATTTTTACTGTTCAGAATTGATTTTCTGTTTCTCAATTATCAAATATATTGGTGACAATTTTGTTGCAAACAACATTACTGCACAGGTGCAGAATAGTCATTTGTCCAGAAACAATTGCAAATCAGCTGTTTTCAAACAGCATAAACCAAACAGTCAGCCAGCTTATCCTGATAAGTTGCTGATCAGCAGTTTATCAGGATCAACTGCTTATCGATAGATTATTCAATAAGCTACAGCTTCCCCAAACAAACTCTTAAGAAAGTTCTATCCTTCTAAGTTTCATTCTTAGCCTGGAATTTAAATTAGGTTAAGGTTTTGTTATCTATTCCTACTGTATTACGAACTAATCTAAAGGTTTAATTCTATAGAAATCCTACTTAATATAGTTGGATTAGTGATCATCTAGTTATAAAGTTATCATTACTTGCAATGATATAAGTAGAGTGTAGGAAATATAAAAGTGCAAATTGTATATATGGCTAGTGACAAATAGGAAAAAATCTGTTCCTTATCTTCTCCCGAGGGCATAAATAAGATTCTAACCTACTTCTCTTACCTTTTAAATCCCTCCATCTTACAATAGGCTAATATTTTCTTAATTACTTTTGTTATATTGCTAAGATGCTAATTTATAGAAATTATATCATATTGTGCGATGAATTTTTTTGATTGACTCATCTTATTGCTTTTGCAAAACGTTGTATATGTGTGTATGTGATGGTTCTCATTTTTACGATCTTAATTTTTGAGTTTTCTTTTGACCATTACACTTTTGAGGATACTTTTGTCATTTATTGG
The DNA here is from genome assembly GCF_001263595.1 of Phalaenopsis equestris. Classification (NCBI taxonomy): domain Eukaryota; kingdom Viridiplantae; phylum Streptophyta; class Magnoliopsida; order Asparagales; family Orchidaceae; genus Phalaenopsis; species Phalaenopsis equestris. The sequence goes on from NW_018165298.1 coordinate 34,813, forward strand.
AGTGACTTGTTTGAGAACTCTGGCTTCAATTTCACATAATTGAATAATGTATCATAAGACATAAATGAAAAGTTATACTACCAATATTATTTATTTAATATATTATGACAACCAAGTCAACTCCAAAATTGAGTTATTTAGATCGGTACCAACTCAAAATCAGGCTGTAGCTCATTATGTTTGATTTTATTTAACATCCTATATAATTTTTATAAATGAAAAATACTTAAAGTTAATATCGAAGTCTACTACAATAAGGATAATGCCTGTAATGATGAGGTTATATTTATTCTCTAATAAATAAAAGCGATTTACCTTAAGATATGTAATCTTAAATAATAATTTTATTTGGAAGAAATTATTAAGTGGAGTATTCTTATTATGAGCGTATATGTCCCCTTCAATAGAAATTCTATGGTTGGTTTTGTTGTTGCTATTTCGGTGCTCTCCGAATCATTCTCGCTGCTCGCAATAGGTCCCGCCGCCAACGCAGTATCTTCGTCGTCCAGGACGACGAAGGTACTCCTTTGGCGCCGGGACCTATTGTGAGCTTAGTGAGGACGATTCCGCCATCGAATTCTTCCTCCCACTCCTTGATTAGCTAGGATGATTCGGATAGCACCAGAATAACAAGAACAAATCTAACCATAAAATTTTTATTGAAGGGGATATGTACGCTCATATTAAGAATATTGCACCTATTAATTTCTCCGCAAATAAAATAATTATTTAATATTACTTATTTTAAGACAAATAACTTTTATTTATTTGAGAATAAATATATCCTCATCATTAGAGACATTATAATGCGTATTGTAATAGACTTCAAAATTAGGTTTAAGTATTTTTTATTTATAAAAATTATATATACTGATAAATAAAATCAAATATAATGAGTTACAAGCTCATTTTGAGCTAGAACATATCCAAATAACTCAATTTTGGGGTTGACTTGATTGTCATAATATATTAAATAAAAAATATTGGTACTTTAACTTTTCATTAATATCTTATGATACATTATTCCATAATGCAAAATTGTAGCCAAGAGTTCTCAAACAAGCCACTTCAAGGAATGACAAAAATATCCTCAAAAGTGTAATGGTCAAAAGAAAACTCAAAAATTAAGATGAAAATTAGAACCATCACGTATACATATATGTAACGTTTTGCAAAGGCGATAAGGTGAGTCAATGAAAAAAATTGATCACGCAATATGATATAATATAATATGGCAAAAGTAATTAAGAAAATATTAGCTTAAGGCATAGGCTATTTACTTACTGATAAGACGAGAGAATAAAATTAGATGGAGGAGGGATGTAAAAGACGAGAGAAGTAAATTGAAATTCCTTAGTTGAACCAAAGTAGACATTGGAAATTATGATAGGTATAAAAGATTTACGAGTGTTGAGGCATAGACTATTTACTTACTGATAAGAAAACTTGATACTAGAGTGATACATTATATAGGGCTTTTAAATCATTTGGAAAAAAACAAATTAAATCCTGGGGTGGTTGGGGGGGTTAAGAAAACTCACAAGACATCACTTTTGTGTGTTGTTAGTTGTCATTGTTGTTATGGTATCATTGATTCCCAATGTTCAATGAGATTTATTATGAACATCATCTTGTATAGAATTTGGTTTAGACTCTTTTGATGTTAGATTTCAAGAAAATGATGCTCACTCATGGAGAACGCAATGACTACTTTTGGTTGAGTTGTACTGAAGCCTAAAAGGACAAATTATCTTCTGTCGAGATATGATGGTGTTAGCCTCTTTTATGAGAAAGAACTATAACCTATAAGAGGATAAAATTTCGACAAGTTTTTCGGTGATTAAGAACTATTTCTTAACATAAAATACAAGTTTTCAATTATTAAAAAAATGACTAACTGTAGTGATCACTCGCGTGCACGTGTTTGTGCACGTTGATGTGGGCTCTCGTCACTATGTACATGTGTATGCCAATTGCTGCAAGCCCGCACATGGCCACCGCTACATGTGCACGCACTCACGCCAGTCATTCCAAGAACACGTGTGTGTGTGCATGCATTCACCTGTGTCAGGGATCACAACCACCGATACATGTGCACCTGTCATTGTTCTTCTAATATTGTCCGGCACTGCAAGAATTCACCAGTTCTCATTCTGTTTGACAATATAAATTGAAGAATGACTGAAATTATGATAGAAGAGACATTAATTGGTTCATGAGCTTGAAGAGAAGTCTACGTTGATGTCCAAGAACAATCATGCCTTATAATATTTCTGAAAATTATAGTAATATGCTTCAATCTTTTGAAAATATAATATATTTTTTTCAAATGATATTCATCGAGAGTCGAAAAAAATGTGAAGTAAATCCGACAATTTCTTAAATTCGAATTTCTCTTCTTCGATAATTTTTTTGAGGTAAATCTGGAGTGTTTGGTGAGGTACTTTTAAGTTTTAACGGGATTTAAATATGGATTTAACTTATGTCCACAAAATGTCATATGTCAAAAAAGATAGATATAATTTTTGTTTGTTCAGCTTGTTAAATTTGGATTTATTAAATGGATATAGCTTGGAAAAAAATTATTTCAAATAGAGATATGCCGAACACATCAAATGAATTTAATCTTAAGTGAACCAAATTTATTCCGGTTTGAATAATATTTAGATTTGAATGAGTTTAATCTTAATTGAACCAAATTTATTTTGGATTTAATACATTTGGATTTCATAAATCTAGATTTTCGGGTTTACTAAAAAATGTATAACTTAAATCCTACATGTAGTCGTACACCCTCTTATTTTTAGGTGAATTTAACGGGTTTAATACACAAGAAAATTAAATTATGATAAAATACCAAACATAAGAAATGAGTTTAAATGAATTTAGTTAAAATCATACCAAATATCTTGTACCTTTTTATAACCGGGACAAGACATTTTAGTTTTGCAAAATCATTTGATTTGTATGCTCTTCAACAATTTTTGAATGGGGGGCAGAGGGAATGCCCTCATGATATCATGACTGCTTTGGATATTGTCCTCAGGAAGCCTTCCTCCAAAAAGTATTAAAACAATTCCAGCTATTTTTTATGTTTCTTTTGATGCATTTTATAAAATAATTAAACTGTCTGGTTTTCTTCTTACAGTTACGTTACAATTTCAAGATCACTTTTTCCACCTTAATTTGGGTCGAATGATGTTGGTGAGGGTTTAGAATGTTGGATGGGTTTTTCCAAAGTTTTAGGCCAACCAAATGGGTTTGTCCTTTAATGTTGGTAATGATTATTATTATTTTTTCCATTTAGGATTTATTTAAGCTATATCTTCTAAATGCTTGGTTTGTCTGAAATGCGCTAAATTCATTTTGTCTGATATGTGTGACCATTGCTTTGGTTTTGTAGATATTCTGCAACATCTTTCTTTAGGCTAATAAATCTTTTAAATTTGTGTCTGACTTTTTTACTGTAAGACCGGTTCCTAAAAGCAACGTCTTCTGATATTTGCTTCTGTTTTGATTTGAAACATTCTTCTTTCATATTTGAGTCATATGCTCTTTTTTTAATCCAAATTGCACATGTTTTTTCTCTTCTTCCTAATATCAAGTCATATGTGAATAATGTTCCTATGCAAAATATTTTGGCTTTATCTTAGTTATTTACTTTAGGTAAGTTGTACGACTCCTTTGAAACTTTCAGATACAAACGACGAAGAAAGGAGTCTGTGGAAACAACTCATTTATTAAATGTGTGTAGACGCTATAAAATCACTAGGATTACATCACAGTTTGCTAACAAGTTGATGTATGTTGTTTTCTTTTATGATTTTTTTGTAGTACAAAAATGTTACAAATTTTCATTCTATCGAGCTCTCTCTAGTCAATTGTTTTCTTCAACAGGTTTCATCTTGATGAACCAGTGAAAACTGAAATATCTATTGCACGTTACTTCAAAACTAAATACAATTATAATCTTATGTATGATTCACTACGTTGCATTAAAACCGACAGTGATAGCAATCCAAAGTACTTGACAATGGAGGATTTTCTTGACAACAATATTAATAATTTTCTTTCTTCAAATGCATTGCTTTTAAGCTTAAGCAATTTGTTGTTCAGCTTTGACCCTGCAGCTCTCATTTTAAATAGGTATGCAAAGTTGTGGATGGACAGAGATATGTTAAGAAGTTAACGCTAGACAAGTAAATGAAATATTAAATTCAAATTGTAAGCATCCAACTACAAGGGAGGAGCATTCTGGAGGTTACATCTTGTGATTTTAAATCTGCTGTAGAGCTTTATTTTGTCTTTGCATTTTAGTTTAATGGGTTGTTCCTACAATTTGTTATGGTGAAATCTTGATTGCTTTTGCGGCTGGTCAAGAAAAATAGTTAACAATGATATGTTTGCAAAAAACTTTGGTATTGAAGTTCAACCTAATCTGACTACAGTTGAAGCACGAGTGCTAAGCTCCATGGTCTTTGGCCATCATTTTTTGGACCTTGAAACAAAACTCAGATGATGCACGTATTTTGCTAAATTGTATGTTCTTTTTTTGCCAAAACCTTGTAGGATATTTATTTTGTTCTTGTGGTATGAAATGACTTTTTGGTGGTATTTTATTGCCTTTCCAAGATGATTTTGTTAGAATCCAGAACATAGTGGGCAGCTTTTCTCTTATACATATATAAGTTTACTCAACTGTACATTCCTACTTACTATCATTGTTATAACTTCATTTTCCATTGAAAGAACTGGTATTGACATTTTGTTACTCTAGATTTTACTTGTTGTGCAGCCTCTTACATATTTGATCGCATAAATGTAAACATATGCTTCTATATTGTTCGAACAGCGTTAATGTAATATCTTCTGTATTACTTCTTTCTACAGGCTGGTCATGGTGTGAAGCTTTTGAGCATTCTTACAAAATATTGTGAAGGTAATGGTGATTTTTTTTTTATTTTGAAATTTATTAGGCTTGCTATGAAAAAAGACGACTCTTATTGATCTAATCATAAGTCATGCAATGTTTCATGCATGCCTTTCGCGATATAATGAACTATTTGGGAGCTTGAATGTGTAAATACCATCAAACTGGGATTTCAGTGCATGCCATCATAAGTCATTCAATCATAAGTCATGCAATGTTTCACGCAGTGTGGACACATCTTAGAAAGGCTAACCATCAAAATGGGATTTCAGTGCATTGCAATGTAATTATCTGATTTATAAAGATCTCTTTTAAGTCATAGTGGTTTTGTTAGAACGCTACTTACTAAATTAGATTATTTTCACAGATGCGTATCTCAGAACTTTATATGTGGTTTTACATGTCACATTAAAGCCAAGAAACTTTTAAGATGGGAACCATAAAATATATTTAACATTTATTGTATCCTATTTCTCATGTTATTTCATTTAAATAGTTTTTAACATCTCGTAAGAGGATTCATATAAGCCAAAATAATTTATCAATTTCGGCATATTATTGGGGACTTTATCTAGAAAATAAGATAGGAATGTAGAGATAAAGCCTTAGAGAAGAATAACATATGAGAGTTGGTGATCGGTTTTACATATAAAGCTTTGTGTATGACTTTTTGACTGTAAGATCGGTTCCTACAAGTTTATCTGAAAAGCAACGCTTCAGATATTTGCTTCTGTTTTGATTTGAGACATTCTTCTTTCATATTTGAGTCATATGCTCTCTTTTTTTATCCAATTGCACATGTTTTTTTCTTTTTTTTGCTGATATCAAGTCATATGCAAAATATTTTGGCTTTATCTTAGTTATTTACTTAAGGTAAGATGTATGACTTCTTTGAAACTTTCAGATACAAACGACGTTGAAAGGAGTCTGTGTGGAAAGAACTCATTTATTAAATGTGTATAGACGCTATAAAATCACTAGGATTACATCACAGTTTGCTAACGAGTTGATGTATGTTATTTTCTTTTATGATTTTTTTGTTGAATTTTGGCTCCTACAAAAATGTTACAAATTTTCATTCTATCGAGCTCTCTCTAGTCAATTGTTTTCTTCAACAGGTTTCATCTTGATGAACCAGAGAAAACTGAAATATCTATTGCATGTTACTTCAAAACAAAATACAATTATAATCATATGCATGATTCACTACGTTGCATTAATGCTGGCAGTGATAGTAATTCAAAGTACTTGCCAGTGGAGGTTTTTCTTGACAACAATATTAATAATTTTCTTTCTTTAAATGCATTGCTTTTAAGCTTAAGCAATTTGTTGTTCAGCTTTGACCCTGCAGCTCTCAGTTTTAATAGGTATGCAAAGTTGTGGATGGACAGAGATGATAAGCCACATGATGCTAACAAAGTCGATGAGATCATACTTTATTCATTAAGCATTTATATACTTCACAGGAATCACTATCCTCTATATGTTAACAATACATTTGCAATAGAGAACAATGAACACAAATTTTTGGTTGGTAGCAGCCTTTATCATCTTAAAATCCTATTTCTCCTTGGATTTTCCTTAAATCACGAATTTAGTAAATTCCATTGGAAGATGTAGTTATCGGAATTAGCGGTGCGGAAGCACACAAAGCGAGATGGGAGGAAGGAAAAGGAAAATGAGGGCTTGTGGGGTAGGCGCGGAGTGGAAAGGGCAGTCATATGAGAGTTTCAGAGATCTTTGTATGTCACAATCCGGTCATTGTTTTCCTAGCTAGCTCCAGTTCTACCATACCACGAGGTTTTTAAACTTGAGATGGGTGAAACGTGGTAGGTGAGGTTTGCGAGCAGGATATTTTTTAGAATTTAATATAATTTTAATTAAGTTAATTTTAGATAATTTAATTGAATTTTAATATTTATAAATGTATTAACAAATTAACTGTAATTATATAAATCTTTGTGTAATTATTTCATAATAGTAATTAAATTACATATTAAATTTAATTAAGTATTAATTATTTGAATAAATAACTAATCAATGATTAATTAATGAATAGGAATATTTCTTCGCAAATAGTTAGTTTAATAAATTCTTATTAATGATTAATCAATTAAGTAAATAGTTAATTATTTATCAACATAAGTAGAAATAAAAATTTTAACTGATAGAAATTAAATAATTATTTAACTATACTTAGTAATAACATGACTAATATGTAATATTAAATTCATATTTCAACTGACATACTTAAATTCTAAAATAAGTTACACAATTTCACATGATTTAACTGAATTAAACATTTGTCATGCCCCACACAATTTTCAAGATTTAAACACCTAAGGATTTACGAAATCTGGATTTTTAGGATTTGTTAAATCCTACATTTGATTAGTTGCAAGGAATAAATATATTTATTCACCATATTGAGCTGAAGTGTTGGATCCTATTGATTAATTGCAAGGAAGGAATTTAAAATCCTTTGGATTCATGTTAAAGAAAGAAATTAGGATCCCACGGATTCATGCTGAAGCAAGAAAATTAGGATTAGTATCTTGCTGCACGAATCTTTAGATTTAAAATTTGATTATTTATCTTCAAAGTAGGAGGGTTTTTAGTAAAAAATGTCTGAAAGCCACTACTTTTTGTGGCCAATTTAATTAATATTTTTTTATATAGTTAAATCTATGCCTAGATATTCCAAACTTCTTCATTATGTGATTTGATGTATGCCTCGTTTTATCTATTTTTGGTTGGTTTATGCTAAATGTTGCCTAAGAGCATTATCACTCAACATAAATGATGCATGCAATATTGCCGCTAGTTGATTTGAACATGGTTTGAAGACACCTGCAGAGTTCTCTTATAAAATTTTCATGCGGTTGGAAGCATTGTTAAGTGTCTTTCATCTTTGCATGAATCTAAATGCTAGATTTTTCTCCTACAATTTCCTCATTTTCAGCTGCATCCATCTCTTCCCTGCCTCCATGGCATCCCGTGCAGCAACCCCCACCCTTCCCCAACCTTCCTGCCTCACTCCTAGCCGTCGATCCTCATTGTCGCCGTCAAAACAACAAACTTGTTGATTTACTGTTATCCAACCATCATTCTGATTTGTTTTCGCCTGAATTGCAACCTATCATGCTGTGACTGCAGTCACCGCTTGCTGCCCTTGCACCGGACAACACTCTTGCTGTCTTCCCCTTTGCTGCTCCTCACTGTTCCAGGCCTCCATTTTGCTGCCAACACAATTCCAGCCCCTCCTTTTGCTGTCCCAACAACCCACAACCCATTTCAGAGGCTTCCCTTCGCTTGTGGATTACCTAGCAGACCTCCACCCATGGATCGAGCTCGAGTGTGAGTTTATATTGTGTTTGTTGTAGAACAACCCTTTGTTTGATAGTGTTCGGTTCATTTTAGTTGGAGATAAAAAATTTTATATATTATTTATATAATAATATATTATATATATTTATATCTAAATTTAAATAGCCACGGCTCGTGCGGTCATGCAGTTTTGTACCTTCTAATGCATATGAATGGTACAGGTTTGAATTTAGCATCTTATGCTATTTTAAAATTTAATTTAAAGGAGCCAGTACGAGCAGAACATGAGTTAAAAATGAACATGAAAATTTTTTTCGTTGAGCATGAACGGTTTGTTTGCGAACCATTTCAACACAAATCAATTCCGAACCAAAAAAATATAAACAAGGCATACATGAATACATGTTGAGCTTGCTCAAACTAGCCTCGTTTACATCCCTTCCCCAACCTTCTTGCATCACTCCTAGTCGCCGATCTTCATTGTCGCCATCAAAAAAACAACAAACTTGTTGATTTACTGCTGTCCAACCATCATTCTGATTTGTTTTCGCTTGAATTGAAACCTATCATGCTGTGATTGTAGTCACCGCTTGCTGCCCCTGCACCGGACAACACTCTTACTGTCTTCTCCTTTGCTGCTCCTCACTGTTCCAGCCCTCCACTTCGCTGCCAACACAATTTCAGCCCCTCCTTTTGCTGTCCCAACAACCCACAACCCATTTAGATGCTTCCCTCCACTCCCGGATCACCTAGCAGACCTCCACCTATGGATCGAGCTTGAGTGTGAGTTTGTGTTGTTTGTTGTAGAACAACCCTTTGTTTGATAATGTTTGGCTCATTTTAGTTAGAGATAAAAAAATTATATATATTGTTTGTATAATAATATATTATATATATTTATATCTAAATTCAAATAACCACGGTTCGTGCAGTCATGTAGTTTTGCACTGTCTAATGCATAGGAGTGGGACAAGTTCGAATTTAGCACCTTATGCTTATGCATAGGAGTGGGACAAGTTCGAATTTAACCACGGTTCATGCGGTCATGTACGCATATGCACAATTTTTTGTTATTTTAAGAAAGAGAAAAGTAAAAATTTAGACCACTTCATGCACAACAATTATCATATTTTTAGCATGAACTTATTCTATGATTCTCTTAAATTTTGAATAAGAATATAGTTTTCCTCCAATATCATTCAAGCATTATTTGAACATAATGCACGAAATATGTCCCAACTGTTTTGTTTTGCCTTTAAATAACCATCATTTTTTCATCTCTTTTAATAAGCGGAGCCTGAGGGATCAAATCTCTTTTAATAAGATGATATCCACTATTAAAAATACTACTGCAAAACATAGATAAGGTGTCAATAACAACCACCATAAAAGAAACCAGACATCCAAATTATTCCTTGCATACATTTACAAAGATTTGGCAAAAATATCCACAAAGTTTTCACCTTGTCTGATATAGTTTTGATTCTTGTGAGCTCTTGCATCAGCTCTTCAAAGAAATAGCATCGAAGCAAGTATTAGACTAAGCACTATATCTACTAGTTCTAATAAGTTTTTTCACATGATTTATGCAAGTCCTCAAATCTTAAATTAGTAAATCTGACAAACTCTCTAAGGGCATGTAATCACAGATCAACCAAAATATCAAAAGGGTCACGCCGCTAAGTCATCTGAAAGCCAAACAACAGTGTACTCTTCAAATCAAAGTCCGTATTAAATCTGTAAATTCGTAGGAATCAGGTAGTATCTTTGTAAATTTCTTTGTGCTTGATAAATCCTTGAATAATTGCAAATCAATTTCAATACTATACCCACATAAATCATTCATATTTACGAATGGTTAAGCTAAACAATGTATTCCAACCTCTGTATGCTTAATTTAGAAGTAAAACTAATTTAGTTGTAGCTTTTACAAACATGATTTTTGACCCCACCTCGGATACACATACCTTCATACCAGTTTCTCTTCAAAAGTATGGGAAGCGCATAACAAATGTATGTGTCATGAAGGAATAAAAAAATATTAGGATCTGAGGGGCAACACCATAAAATAGCATATTTACTTCACCTCCCTAAAAAAAGATTTCCTTTATAATATCTTAAAGTTTCTCTACAATTGTTAAATGAAATAAACTATATTAACATTGTATCAAGCACAGCAAACGGAAGAAAATTTGTAAATCAACCAAGTGAAGGGAGGAGAAAAAGATCTCATTAACACAACAAATGTATGCTGAAATATAAAATTCTCAAGTAAACTTTCCTTCCTCTAAATGCTGGGTACTGCTGTTAAAATATACATATGAAGTTGTGGAAGGAAGGAGAATATTAAGAGTCTATATTCATCATTGCATCCAATATGTAACAGTTTCAAGTTTTCAGGAAAGATTAATACATGATCGTCAAATATTGGGTTTTCTCAAAACAATTGAATAATCAGGTTATCTATTTCTTATACAACCAGCTATAGAAATTTCAGGTTTCTAAAGCATAGAATCATCCAAAAGCCTTGATGTATATTTACATTCATAGCATCCCTTTGAAGTATTAAATATGTAAGAGTATGTGAATGATATGCATTATGTAAGCATATAAGAATCAGATTATATGTGACTGCGCAAGCACAGGAGAGCCATATGAGGCGCGAACAAGCACGCGCCCTACAAAAGCTATATTGAAGTAAATATCTGTTATCTCCGCAAGAAAGAATGCTTCCATGAAGCTTTCTGAGAAATCTGATATCTCCGCAGAAGCGAACCGGAAGGAATCTTTGCAGTTTGTTTGAAAAGGTATATATATATATATTTTTATTTTTATTTTATACTCTAAGGTAAAGAACTTTATGAGTATTCTCATTACATATAAGCAGATGTAGAAGGATCCATGGCAATTCATGCGACCAAAGCTTATGATAACTTATCCAATGTTTTCTTATTCAAGGGCTGTTTCTAGCAGTATTGAAGTCTCTGCTCAGAATGTTTAAATCCCTGAAGCCATGACTGCCAGGACACATATGCTGGAGAATCCAATCAAATGCTGAAATTGCTGTTCTCATCTCCCGGCTCTCCTTCATTGGGAGGAATGGCATCCATGTTAGCATCATGCCCTTGGTAACTTAAAGACGAACTTTTCACCTGGTTCTGAGCAGATTTGAAGTTCTAATGACTCAGGCAACTGTTAAACTCATTTTTAGATGTAATACACATTTGTAAATTAAATTTTGTTTTCTATGTCATTAATATCAGGTTAAAAATGATTTAAAAAATAAATGAACATTACTAGGTTATTAACTGTTGAATCATTTTGTTAATGTTTAAATCATTTCTGGTTCGTGAATCAAAATTTTATTACCATTTCTTTGTATTTAATGTAAACAACAAATAAACACGCGATGAAGTGGGATGCGTGAAAAAATTAACATTTAAAATTTGGTGTTAGATATGTAAATATATAAGAATTGAATGGTATTCATGAAAATCTTCCTTTTTTAAACTGAAGATCCTCAAGCAGCAAGTTTGCTTGTATTTAAGTTGCCACAACACTTAGAAAAATTAAATCATGATGGATGAGCATCAATGTTCTCATACTAAGTGGAAATTATATGCCAAAAAAAAAAAATATAAATCTTATTTCATTTGAGTGCACTTAAATACTAATAATGATTTCAGTTATCATTTCATGCGAAATAAATATAAACGTTTTTTTTGTCAACTTACAGAGAGCATAGGCTATAAATTCAATATTAAATCTATCGCTATCAGATTTTGCAAAAGAGAACAATAACTTCCTTCACAATAGAAAACTTTCAAAACATTAGTCATTTTAATATATATTATTTTGACATTAGATAGCCAGTAAAATTTTTTATTTGATGACAATGAAAATTTCAGCAGATGTTCATATTTTCTAGTATCTCAATTTACAATTCTATTATGTGTAAAAAAAAAAAAAAAAAAAAAAAAAAAAAAAAAGCACTGTGGACCTCATGTCATATACAATGACCCCTTAGCCATACTTCTTGGCATATAAAATAGCATTAAAAAAATATTCATCATAAATTCCAATTTCAAAGTGGGTGTGACACGAAAAATCAGCCATAAGAGCTCATCTTCAAGAACATAACAAGTTTATTTGTTGCTTCAAAAAAGCCCATAAGCATCCATTGGAGGATAAGAAACATGTCCATTGGCATTAGAGCCGGGGTATAAGGAAGACAACTATTCCCCAGAGTGGGTTCATCTTCTCGGTCTTTGGATCTTCGGCGAAGCTGTGAAGGGTGAATTGTGATCGTTCGATGCTGAGTATAACGAAGAAGAAAGACCCTGGATTTTGGGCAAGCCGGTTGAGTCCGAATCAAGAGAATAACCATTCTCCATAATGTTCGTCTCGATTGGCTGTTCCTTGAATGTGTGGGATCAAAATAAAGCAAAAAAATATAATATTAAGCAATCTATATTAATGATTCAATTAATTTTTGTTCTTATAAAACAAATTCTTGGCTCAACATATGTGTGTATAGATTCATAAATATAATTATACATAGTATTTATATTCTAAGCAAATTTCGACTCGGTTCAATTTAATCAAAGCTTAGCTCAAAATCAGCCATCAGATTCGACTGAGCGAAAAATTAGGATCTTATAGTTAAAATAATAGACACAATCAATATCGGATCTTATAGTTAAAATAATAGAGCCGAGTAATGATTTTTGAAAAATTACAATCAGATTGAAGTGAAACCTTGTAGACCTGCCACATAACCCTGAGTGTTTCCCTTATTCTTTTTCTCTTGACAACAAAATCATCTGGTTCTCGAAGCATGTCATCAAAAAGATTTTCTATGGTTTAAATAAACAGACTTAAAATTTTCTTAACTTTATTAGAATTAGTCTAAAATCATAAAAGCATAAAGAACAAAACCATGATGACTCTAAGAATGAATTTATTAAGCTAGTAATTAAAAATTATTTTCACAACTACGTGATAAAAATATTATGTGACTCTCTTTTTGTATGATTCACTTAAACATGTGGACATGTCGTTAGTTATTACAAAAAAAATCGCAGATAGCAATGTATATAAGATATATAAAAAGTTCAAAATCAAACTGATAAAAAATAACCATTCAACATCACAAAAACTCAAAATTGTAACACAACGTTCATAGAAGTAAACTTGTATTACAAATTATATAAACATCAATGCAAGGATCTCATTAAAAAAAAAAATGATAAAATGGAAATATAAACGAAAGCCATAAAGTGCTCGAGCCACGGACAACAATTAGTGTAACTAAATATATTGGATTCTTGGCTCAACATAAAGTGCATGACTCATAAAATGCACGAGTCATGGAATTATAAACAGTTGCCGAAAGGACAACAAGCACAAATTTGATGAATTAGGCACAAAAGCAATTACAATCACGAAAAACATGTTTCACTTGCTGGGGAAACTTCTCATTGCTGCATTGAAACTTATGGCTTGGGAAATCTGCAACAAAATCCTTCAAAACCCACCAGAGGAACATACCTATGAAGCACAATTTCTGCAGAAATTTCCTTTCTTTCACTTTAAATTTCAAAATGCATGAAAGAATATAACTAAGAACACAGCCAATGCAGCAAAACAAGCGGCCTGTGAGGTTCGAGAACATTCCCAATACAACAAAATAAATAAATAAAATAGGCGTGAATGATATGCAAGCCAGTAAAGCAAAGTGTTGCGTCTCATCACCTGAATCTCACGTCGGATTTCCCACAAGTCGTAGAACCTCTTCCCGGAAATGTGCAAGAACTCTGCCCACTCCTCCATCTCACCTGCTGGCGCAATCGACTTGCGTGGAAAATGCACCAGTTGCAGCACCAGCGGGCGTCACGTGCAAATATCAGAGCCTTGCGGCAAGAAGTCGCGGTCGAATAGCACCAATACGCTTCACTTGTCGCTGCTCTGGCTCCCCACCACCGCCAACCGCGGCAGGCCGATCGTCAACGAGTTCCCCAGCTGGGCGAAGATGTCTTGCAGCTTGCTCACAATCGGAATCATTGAGCTCTCAATAGGTCCCAGCGCCAACGTAGTATCTTCGTCGTCCCTACAGACGACGTCGGGAACCACGTCTATTGGGACGATGAAAGTACTGTGTAGACACCGAAAACCACATCCTCCACCACCGAATTATTCCTCACACTCCTTTGATCAGAAAAAATATTAACTCACAGAAGTATTGATGCATCATTACTTCAATGATAAAGTATCCCGTAAATATCACGATGGGACCATTGGCTACGTGACATCTCATAATTGAAGTACTGATACATAAATACTCCTGAGATAATATTTTTTTTCTTGATCAAAGAGGATGACTCTGAAACATAAATTTTTTTTTTATTTTATACATTAATTTCATTATTAATAGTTTTTAAATATAAAATGCATGAGTATAAAAATATGAGATATAACGGTACGCCACCTCCCACTCTGCCATCTCCTCTCCCACGATTTATGCGCTCAAACGACTCGTCGCTCTGTGGGTAGTCTGGAAGCGGTCTCGTCCCGACGGTGGGCGATTTGGTGGCCGCGGTCGGTGGGAGACTTGGGGGCCGCGGTGGCGGGTATGAAAGGGATGCGCATCCGTCGTCTCACATGGAGCGTGTTGGTAGAGGACGCGGCAGGGGAGGCCGTGCCCTTCATCATCAGGATAGAGCAAGGGCTTCCGATATACCGGAGGCCTCGTTATCCAGTCTAAGCAGG
>NW_018165298.1:52173-68218 GCF_001263595.1 Phalaenopsis equestris
GTAATCAATTGGGACATGAAGCTGTCATTTGTAAGAATGAAAATCAGTAGCAAGAAGATGAAGCGAAAATGGCAGATCAAGAAGAAGAAGATCAGCTTTTCGTTGCAACTTGCTTCACGGGTCATGAAACAAGTGAAAGCTGGCTTATTGATAGTGGATGCACTAATCACATGACACATGGCAGGAAGTTGTTTAAGGAATTAAAGAGTACCGAGTCCAAGAAGGTCAGAATTGGAAACGGTGATTATATTGAAGTCGAAGGAAAGAGCACGATAGCAATTGCAAGCTGTTCAGGAACCAAATTGATTACTGATGTTCTCTATGTACCAGACATTGATCATAACTTGCTCAGTGTGGGTCAATTGATAGAGAAGGGATTCAAAGTGATGTTCATGAAGAATGCTTGTATGATAGAGGATGCTACAGACCAAAAGATGTTTGAAATCAAGATGATGGGGAGGAGTTTTTTTACTTTTTTTACTTCATCCAATGCAGTAGGAGTCACCAACCAAATCCATTCCCTCGTCTCTGTGTTGTGATCGTTCGACGATCAGCGATTCAATGACACCGAAGGTCGAGAAGAATGTTGCAACAGCGAAGAAGCCGACCGCTGAGAAGAAGCCGACCGCTGTGAAGAAGGCAGTCCCTGAGAAGAAGGCAGTCGCTAAGAAGAAACCAGCCGCAGAGAAGCCAACAAAAGAAACCGAGAAGGCTGAAGCGGCGGAGCGAGCTCCCGTCGGCAAGAAACTGCCGGCGGAGAAACGGCTTCTAGTATCAAAAGACGACACGTCTTCCAGCGGAACGAAGAAGAAAAAGGCCAAGAAGGGAACCGAGTCTTACAAGACCTACATCTTCAAGGTCTTGAAGCAGGTCTGCCCCGACATTGGCATATCCACCAAGGCGATGAGCATAATGAACTCATTCGTTAATGATGTATTTGAGAAGATCGCTTAGGAGGCATCTCGCCTCTCTCGCTATAACAAGAAGCCGACCATTACGTCCAGGGAGATACAGACCCCTGTTCGACTTGTTCTGCCCGGGGAGATTGCTAAGCATGCTGTTTCTGAGGGCACCAAGGCAGTTTTCAAATTCAGAAAGCCACTTCCAGTTAGCAGGTTTGAATTTCTAAGACAGAAAATTGGTGTTTGCAGCTCCTAAGGCAAGGATGAGTGTTGGAATATTTGCTTAGGATTGCCTAAAATTAAGGAATTAGTTTTATTTTCTTTAAATCTTGTTTTAAAGCTTTGATTTCTTTTAGCTATTTTTATGGACGTTGATTAGCTATTTTCTTTTAGCTATTTTTATGGATTAGAGAGCATTAATTACTTTCCCTTTCCTTTTTCTCTGCTTTGTATTGGGCGGCAATTTAAAATATATGTGCTGCTGTTTTTTTTTGAATCAAGAACAATCAAGCTTCTTCATATTTCTTCCTCCTCTTTCTCTTGTTCAAGAAATCTTCAGAGTCGTTTATTTCGTTATGTAGCGTCTTATGCCCATATTTCCTTTCGTTTTGGTTTTCGATGATTCATAGGAATTGTGGTTAAATGGAGGAGAATAATTATTGATCTCATCAATCGTAACTAGAAGTTTTTTACGAGTTTCTACCTATTTGATTCATCTTATTTTTATCAGCCGACTGTTTGGTAGTGTAAAATTAACAGCAGTTACAGCTGATTTTAACTTAAATTCATGGAGACTCAAAAAAAAAAAATGAAATAAATCTGACAGTTTCCTAAATTCGAATTTCTCTTCTTCGATAATTTCTTTCGGTAAATCTGGAGTGTTTGGTAGGGTACTTTTAAGTTTTAACGGGATTTAAATATGGATTTAACTTAAATCCACTAAATGTCATACATATGTTAGATAAAGATAAATATAATTTTTGTTTGTTCAGCTTATTAAATCTGGGTTTATTAAATGGATTTAGCTTGGAAAAGAAATATTTCAAATAGATCTATGCCAAACACATTAAATGAACTTAATCTTAATTGAACCAAATTTATTCCGATTTTCATAATATTTAGATTTGAATGGATTTAATCTTAATTGAACTAAATTTATTTTGGATTTAGTAATATTTAGATTTCATAAGTCTGGATTTACAGGTTTACTAAATAATGTATAACTTAAATCCTACTTGCAGCCATACCCCCTCTGATTTTTAGGTGGATTTAACGGGTTTAGTACACGAGAAAATTAAATTATGATAAAAAGAAAATTAAATTATGATAAAATATAAAATACCAAACATAAGAAATGAGTTTAAATGAATTTAGTTTAAATCATACCGAACATCTTCTAGATTTAACATCACCGGATTTTATAAATCCGAATTTACTGAATTTCCTAGATCCTACTTAACCTTAATGCTGGGTGCAGCCAACCACCCCTTTTTAATTTAAATCATTTTAGTATGCTTTGGAGGGACAGTGCATTGCAAATACAGAGAGTTAACTGTTAGGGTCTTTATGTTGTTGTTCTTCTAGCAACGTGTCGACGGGCATGGTTATATTTTGTCAAACTATTTCAATATTTTTATTATAGAAAGACATTCTGGTTGAAGAAAACTATTAGGAGCGTGATAGACACATTTAATAAAGGTTTAACATGTGATTTAAAGTGTGTATCGGTTGACACAAAGAATTTGGTGCGTAAATTGATGTTTTGAAGTGGTGATTCATCTGCATCTTTGTACAAACCTATTCCACATCTTATTCTCATGCGTATCATGCACCTAATAATTCTAGAAGTGTGTTATGGTCCTAATAATTTATATTCCCTTTTTGTGAGGATTTTGGTCTCTCTGAGTCTGCATTTTTTGCGTAATTTTATGTTATAAATTTAACATCTTCTAACTTTTTACAGTCGGGACAACACATTCTACATTTCTATCAGTTTTACAAAACAAATCATTTGATTTGTATGCTCTTCAACAATTTTTGAATGGGGGGCAGAGGGAATGCGCTCATGTATCATGACTGCTTTGGATATTGTCCTCAGGGAGCCTCCTTCCAAAAATTATTGAAACAATTCCAGCTATTTTTTTTATTTCTTTTGATGCATTTTATAAAATAATTAAATTGTCTTGTTTTCTTCGTACAATTATGTTAGAATTTCAAGATCATTTTTTTCACCTGAATTTGTGTCGAATGCTATTGGTGAGGGTTTAGAATGTTGGAGGGGTTTTTTCCAAAGTCTTAGGCCAACCCAAATGGGGTTGTCCTTGAATGTTGGTAATGATTATTATTTTTTTCTGTGTAGGATTTATTTAAGCTATATCTTTTAAATGCTTGGTTTGCCTGAAAGGCGCTAAATTCTTTTTGTCTGATATGTGTGACCTTTGCTTTGAGTTTGTAGATATTCTGCAACATCTTTCTACAGGCCAATAAATCTTTTAAACTGTGTGTTAGAGTTTTCTACTGTATGATCGGTTCCTACAAGTTTACCTAAAAAGCAATGTCCTCAGATATTTGCTTCTGTTTTCGTTTGAGACAGTCTTCTTTCATTTTTGAGTCATATGCTTTCATTTTCTTATCCAAATTACACATGTTTTTTCTCTTTTTGCTAATATCAAATCATATGTGAATAATATTCTTGTGCAAAATATTTTGGCTTTATCTTAGTTATTTACTTTAGGTCAGATTTATGACTCCTTTGAAACTTTCAGATATAAACGATATTGAAAGGAGTCTGTTATGAAACAACTCATTTATTAAATGTGTGTATCACTATAAAGTCACTGGGATTACATCACAGTCTGCTAACGAGTTGATGTATGCTGTTTTCTTTTATGACTTTTTTATTGTATTTTGGCTCCTACAAAAATGTTACAAATTTTCATCCTATCGTGCTCTCTCTAATCAATAGTTTTCTTCAACAAGTTTCATCTTGATGAACCACAGAAAATTGAAATATCTATTGCACGTTACTTCATAGCAAGATACGATTATAATCTTATGTATGATTCACTACCTTGCATTAAAGCCGACAGTGATAGCAATCCAAAATAGTTGCCAATGAAGGTTTTTTTTTACAACAATATTAATAATTTTCTTTCTTCAAATGCATTGCTTTTAAGCTTAAGCAATTTGTTTTTCAGCTTTGACCCTGCAGCTTTTATTTTTAATAGGTATGCAAAATTGTGGACGGACATAGATATGTTAAGAAGTTAAACGCTAAACAAGTAAATGAAATATTAAATTCAAATCGTAAACGACCGACTATTAGGGAGAAGAGCATTTTGGAGGTTACATCTTGTGATTTTAAATCTGCTGTAGAACTTTATTTTGTTTTTACATTTGTCTTTGCATTTTAGTTTAATGGGTGGGTTACTTCATTGATCCTATAATTTGTTATGGTGAAATCTTGATTGCTTTCGCGGCTGGTCAAGAAAAATAATTATAACAATGATATGTTTGCAAAAATCTTTGGTATTGGGGTTCAATCTGATCTTACTACAACAGAAGCACGAGTGCTAAGTTCTCCAAAAGCAAGTTGTTACTCGGTCATTATTTTTATTTTTTCCTAATCCATTCAATTAAAATTATAGAAGCATTTCTTAAATGTAGCTGAAGTATCACCATAGTTGTCTTGAGGAGTGTGAAACCAATGCTGGGAAATGGAATATGATTAAGGGGAGTTTGTTCTACTAAATTTATGAAATTTAGCCCTCACCGTTCCCAAGTACTATGATATGAACTGTTAATCCTATGCTTTTGTATGATTGGTTTCTTGATAAAAATATTTTTAAAAATGGATTTAAATGAAGATTTCTCTGATTTTGAAGGGGTATTTATCCTAGTATCAACTGATATTTATAATTCTGGTTTTATATATTTGTTGTACCATTGTCATAGTTTTAAATGAATCCTTGTGGTTGTGCAAAAAGTGTATAATGGTGGTATTGTTGCTGCTTGGGCATGTATAAGCTTTTGCCTTCATAGTATGAATATTATTTGGGATTTCTACTATGATCTAGTTTCAATGTGCAACAACATCGGATTTGTTTTTACATTTAATTTCTTTTACCTTGAATTGTCATTATACTATGTCTTTCCTGAGCTACTTATTGCCGTTTAAATGTATGCTTTTTGTGAAAACCTTGTGGACATTTCACGCTCGTGATCACAAATAGAAAATAGATTGAGGGAATTGCACAACCAGCCTATTGAAACCTTGAAGTTTCGAAACTTAAAGCATATGCAGCTTCAATTGCTAATTATTGTTTTTCTAGAAATTAAGGGTCATATGATATTTTCTCAGTTTATAGTTTGTTTGCTTTCTAATGCTTTCACTTTTAATTCCTAAATTTTATTTAGTTATCTATGTTCCGACCTTGGTTTGATAGACAGGATAAAAAAAATGTGATACCAAGCTTGGTCTTGTTAGTCAGTGCTATAAGCCAAAGAATCCGCAAGCAAAATCAAAAAAAAATATCTTGAAAATCTAGAATTGAAAATTAATGTCGAAGTCTGTAATTGTTTCTGTTATCTTTTGTGGGCATGCTATTTCTATGTTGCTTTTGAATCTTCCCTTTAATGCAACGGGTTGGTGACTGTTATATTGTTCTTGAAGATTCCATCACAAACGAAATCTCTTTGATATTAGCTGCACCTACTATTATATTTGGAGCTGATGTGGTCCATCCGGCCCCATGAAAAGACTTTTTATCATCTATTGTTGCAGTTTGTTTCTTTCGTCTCTGATAATGTTGGTTACTTTCTAAATTTGATTTTTATCGTTAATATTGTTTTATGAGTTATCTTCTTCCAGGTGTTGAATCTGTAGATTGACCCTGCCTAAAGAAGTATATATGTTTTTTTTCTGCACATCTACGTTTACAAGAAATTATAGAGGATATCTTCAAAACTATTTCGGATCCGAAGAAGGGCAACTTTCTCGAGGGAATGAAAAGGTTAAGTGCATTAAATATTGACTGGATAACCTTGAATTTGAACTTCTAGCTTTATATATCCACATGGACCTGCTTTGAGCGTTCTATAAAGAGACAAATCAATACACGAACGCATTATATTCTATAGGTTTGATATATGATGATATTTTGAACTCATTGCTCCACATAAGGACGTACCATTGGTTAACTTGAGAAGATTTAATTGCTAAATGCAGGGTTGGTGTTAGTGAAGACCAATTTAACACTGTGCTTTTGTTGGAAATGGACGTTATTGGAAAAGTTAGTTTAATTTTATTATAATTATAATGATTCTCTTAAAAAAATTATATTCCTTCTCTATATTATTTTGAATAGCTGATTCAAATAAATGATACTTATAATAAGTGCGTGTCTTAATAGAAGAAGACTATTTTTCACGAGTTACGTTTATAGTGGTGCATAAGAGACACTATACGTGTTTATTTCTTGAGAACGCGAATATGGCTGATAAGAGCGGAAACATATTGCCAGGTAATGTTCAATTTGATTGCTCGAGTAATCAATCTATGATGCAACTTAACATATTTTGATTCTTAGGTACGGTAGTTGATAGAAGTATCTGTCATCCTAATGAGTTCGACTTCTACCTTTGCAGTCATATCTGTATTCGAGTAGGTAAATTTCTATTGCGTAGAAACTCAAACTTGTAGCTGCCCAGAGTATTTGGTTAGAATTTTCTTATCTCACAAGCAAATTTTTACTAGAAAAATTGACAAATATTTCAGGGTACAAGTCGTCATGTTCATTATCATGTTCTCTATGATCAAAACGGTTTTTTTGCTGATCAGCTGCACTCGCTAACCAATAACTTATGTTACACATAAGTTTATTATATATTGAGAAGATTTACATAAATACTCTACTCAATTTCCACAAAATTACATATCTAACACAAATACTTTAATTTTAATTGCATACCTATCTGTACATAAAAAAAGTTATATTGCAATTTTAAAAGTTAAAATGGTTTTGGGTGTTGTACATGTAAATAGTTTACATGCATAAAACAAAATTCTCATGTAAATTATTTCCATCTATAACACCTAAAATTATTTTAACTTTTAAAGTTACACTATAACTTTTTTATGTGCAGGTATGTATGTAGTTAAAAATTAAAGTCATGGTGTTAGATATGTAATTTTATGAAAATTGAGTAGAGTATGTATGTAAATCTTTCTAGGATATAATAAACTTACGTGTAGCATAAGTTATTGGTTAGCGACTGCAGTTGACCAACAAAAAAATTGTGAAAAGCCGTTTTGATCGTAGGGAACATGATGATGAACATGATGACTTGTGCATTGCAGGTATTTGTCAGTTTTTCTAATAAAAATTTGCTTGTGAGGTAAGAAAATTCTAGCATAATACCCCGACCAGCTAGAATTTTGAGTTTCTACGTAATAGAAATTTATTTACACGAATACCGGCATGACTACAAAGGTTGAAGTTGAACTCAGTGGGATGACAGATTCTTTTATCAACTACTCTACCTAAGAATCAAAATATGTTGAGAAGCTGCATCCTAAATTATTTAGTCGAGCCACTAAATTGGACATTGTCTGACAATATGTTTCCGCTCTTATCAGTTATATTCGTATTCTAAGGAAATAAACACGTATGGTGCATCTTCTGCACCGCTATAAATGTAACTCGTGGAAGATAATCTTCTTCTATTGAGGCATACACCTATTATAGTTATCATTTATTAGAATCAGATATTCAAAAAAATATAGGGAAGAAATATAATTTTTTTAAGAGAATCATTATAATCATAATAAAATAAAACTAAATTTTCTAATAGCTTTCATTTTCAACAAAAATAGTGTTAAATTGGCCATCACCAACACCATTCCTGCATTTAACATTCAAATTTTCTCAGGTTAACCATTGGTGCGTCATTAGGTGTAGCAATGCGTTTAAAATACCATCATATACCAAATATATAGAATATAATGTGTTCTGGTTTTCTATTTGTCTCCCTATAGAACGCTCGAAGTAGGTCCCTGTTGATATATAAAGTTAGAAGTTCAAGTTTCAAGCTATCCAGTCAAGGTTTATTGCACTTAGTCTTATCATTCCCCCGGGGGAGTTGTTTAATTTTGCATTTAGAGTAGTTTTGAAGAAATCCTCTATAATTTTTTGTCTACATGGCTGTGCAGGAAAAAAAAAACATCTGTACATCGTTAGACATGGCCAATCCATAGATGCAACCACTAGAAAGAAGATAAACCATAGATCAAAATTATCGATAAAAATCAAATAATAGAAAGCCACCAATATTATCAGAGACGAGAGAAACAAACTACAGCAATGGAGAGTAAAAAGTCTTCTCCTAGGGCCGGATGAGTCACATCAGCTCCAAGTATAATAGTAGACACAGCTGATACAAAAGAGATTTGGTTTTTGATGAAATTTTCAATAACAATATTACAGTCACCGATCTGTTGCATTAAATTGAATGTTTAAAAGCAGCATAGAAATAACATGTTTGCAAAAGATAACAAAAACAATTATAAATCTCGACATTGATTTTCAAAACTAAATTTTCAAAGTATTGTTTATTTGCCTTGGATTGTAGGTGTTTTGGCTGGTAGCACTGACTAAGAAGACCATGCTCAGTATCACATTTTTTTTATCTAACCTGTCAAGCCAAGACCAAAACATAGATAACTAAATAAAATTTAGGAATTAAAAGTAAAAAAAATTAGAAAACAAACAAGCTATAAACTGGAAAAATATTATATGAACCCTTAATTTTTGAAAGAACAATAATTAACAATTGAAGCTGCCTATGCTTTGAGTTTATCTGCTTCAAGATTTCAATAGACTGGCTGTGAAATTCCCTCAAGTTATTTTCTATATACGATGACGAACTTGAAATGTCCACAACGTTTTTATTAAAAATGTACATTTAAACGGCAATGAATAGCTCATGAAAGACAGAATATAATCACAATTTAAAGTAAAATGAATTACAAGTAAAAACCCTTCTAATGTTGTTGCACATGAAAACTAGGTCATGACAGAAATCCTAAATGATATTCATACTATGAAAACAAAAGCTTATGCATGCCACAACATCAAAAATACCGCCTTTCTATACTTTTTATATATTATTTATATAACATTATATTATATATATTTATATCTAATTGTAAAATACTAAATCTTATGTGTTCAAGCGGTTTTGTGTCTCTTATTACATATGAATGGTGCAGCTTGAGTGCAACACTTTATATTTTTTTCTAGTTGATTTAAACGAGTCAATTTCGAGCCGAACATAAAGAAGAATATATAAATTGAACAAACACAAGCACGTTCACGAGCAATTTCGAACACAAACAAATTTTTAACTAAATTACTTCAAATAGAGTCAGTGTTCATATCAAATGTTTAAATTTTTATAAGATAAAATTGAATGTTTCTAGTTAAGAACATAAGTACATAAGTTTACTATGAAAAATAAGAAAGTAAAAAAAAGAAACAAATTAAAATCCCTTAATGATTATGCTCAGACATAACTTTATTTAGTTACCTCTAACCTCTCAATTCTTGAAATATTTTTTAATTGCAACTTGTTTTTTTTCTAGCTTCGTTATCATCTTAAAAGATTGAGATAGATGGATAGATATGATGGCTTAAAATGTTTGGTTTATGAACGTATCGTTATAGTTTGAGACCAACTTATGGTCCTGCGGCTTTTTATCGATCGCACAAATGTGGCAATTCACCAACACATGCTGAAGCAACAAGAAATGATCTTTGTTAATTTTTTTTTGAAATGTAGTACAACCGATCATATGCTGACGCCACCCAAAATAACATCTTGAGTACATCCATGTTGAAACTGAAATGTAGTACAACGTATGGTGCTAGATGTTGCATGTTGAAGTTCAATTTTCAAAATTATGATTTCATTCTGGCTTAGCAGAATGGTAGATTCTTACATATGAGAGGTTTATTACTTGTATCATCCCAAACAACTGATTGATTTTGTTTTTTTATGTCACGTTAAATCCAATATGTTATTTTTTTATAGTACAAGTGGTGGCAGTGTATTTTATTTACCCTTGTATTCCCCTTCACAAAGTAATTTTTGTACTTGCTTGATTTTAGTATAAACTTATGAAAGCGACTCACTTATATAGGGAATAACTCTACTTGCGGTGAATAAGCTTTTAATAGGTTTTATATGAATGAGCTATCTAATATTACGGATAGATTGTTACATAAAACATAATTTATTTAAATGAACATATTTCTTGTGTTTTAGTTTTTAAGCTTATTGTGGTAATCTTAAAAACACAACCATTTCTTTTTATGCTATCGTAGCACAAGCCTTTAAAATTACAATTTTTTTTCCTTGAAATTACGATTTGTGCATGCTGCTTTTCCTGACTAACTACTGTGGGCATATGGTGCCGAAAGAATTTGTTGAATTTTGACCTAAAAAGTACAAATTCAAATTTTGTGAGAGAATAAGATTAAATAAAATTTTTAGATTCTCTCAATAAGATGGATTCTTGGAAAAAATTAAAAGAACATATTGAGAAATAATTATCACGGTTTTAAAACCGAACCAGACCAAGCAATATTCGGTTCCAATTATATAAAATCGATCGGTCCTAACATAATTTTTTTAATCATTTTTTATTCTCTTCCAATGTTAAGAGTTTTTTTAATAAAATTAAAATTTATAATTTATATTAAGTTAAATTTATAGCTATAGATTCAAAAACCTTTTAATTCATATTAATATAAGCTTGGTTATGCTAAGGAAGCTGAATCGTTAGCATGTTCATTGCTCACATTAGGAAGCTCTCTTTTCCTTAACAGTAGATTGTTAAGTCTCTCTTATGATGTAGAACTAAAAAAAATTATAATTTATAACACTTATATTGGTAGGAGTGCATGTCATATTAGTTTGTTATTCATGTTTGTTTTCTCAACGTCATTGGAGCAGGAAATCAACACTGCCTTAACTTTTCTCTCCCACATAATTTGCACTTTCTTGGTCTTCATCATCATTAACTTATTCCCAACTATTTTGTTTTGCCTTTAAATAACCATTATTTTTTCATTCTCTTTTAATAAGTGCAGCCCGAGGGATCAAATCTATTTTTTTTTCAAATCATTTTCAATAATTTGTAATGATATTATTTTTGGTTTACTCGTCTTTCCTAATCCTAAAACTAACTTTGTCTTTCTACTTGACCTTGTAACACTGATTTTATCTTCCTGTCCAAGTCTATATGAGTTTTCTGCCAAAAAATGTTATTTGATCTTTTGGATATGGTGGGTCATTTAATTCATCTTGTCCCATGGTACTGAACCATTATTTTTATGGATTTTGAAACAAAGCAAGTTGATGTACGTATTGTGCTAAATTGTATGTTGTTTTTATCTGCAAAAATGAAATTCAACATTTTGGATCTGGTGATTCATTTAATTCATCATGATCCATGGTCGTGGGCCATCATTTTTTGGATCTTGAAACAAAACTCAGATGATGTGCGTATTTTGCTAAATTGTATGTTCTTTTTTCGCCGAAACCTTGTAAGATGTTTAATCTGTTCTCGCGGTATGAAATATAACTTCTTGTGGTATTTTCTTGCCTTTCTAAGATGATTTTTCTTAGAGTCCAAAGCATTGCTGGGCAGCTTTTCTCTTATACATATATAATTTTATTCAACTGTGCTTTCCTACTTGCTGTCATTGTTATGACTTCATTTTCCATTGAAAGAATTGGAATTGACATTTTCTTACCTCAGATTTTACTTGGACATTCTGCAGCCTCTTACATATTTGATCGCATAAACGTAAACATATGCTTCTCTATTGTTTGAACAGCGTAATGTCATTTCTTCTGTATTACTTCTTTCTACAGGCTGGTCATGGTGTGAAGCTTTTGAACATTCTTACAAAATATTGTGAAGATAATGGTGATTTTTTTTTTTTTGAAATTCTTTAGTCTTGCTATGAAAAAATACGAATCTTATTGATCTAATCGTAAGTCATGCAATGTTTCATGCATGCCTTTCACAATATAATGAACTATTTGGGAGCTTGAATTTGTAAATGCCATCAAACTGGGATTTCAGTGAAAAAATTGTGAAATCAATGGGTCTTTTTTTTTTTTTGAAATTCTTTAGTCTTGCTATGAAAAAATACGAATCTTATTGATCTAATCGTAAGTCATGCAATGTTTCATGCATGCCTTTCACAATATAATGAACTATTTGGGAGCTTGAATTTGTAAATGCCATCAAACTGGGATTTCAGTGCATGCCATCACAAGTCATGCTATCATAAGTCATGTGATCATAAGTCATGCAATGTTTCATGCAGAGTGGATAGATCTTAGAAAGGTTAACCATCAAACTGGGATTTCAGTGCATTGCAATTTAGTTATCTGATTTTTAAAAATCTCTTTTAAAGTAATCTTGGTTTTATGCAATGTTTCATGCATGCCTTTCGCAATATAATGAACTATTTGGGAGCTTGAATTTGTAAATGCCATCAAACTGGAATTTCAGTGCATGCGATCATAAGTCATGCGATCATAAGTGATGCAATGTTCATACAGTGTGGACAGATCTTAGAAAGGTTAACCATCAAACTGGGATTTCAGTGCATTGCAATTTAGTTATCTGATTTATAAAGATCTCTTTTAAAGTAATAGGGGTTTTGCTGGAACCCTACTTACTAAATTAGACTATTTACACAGATGTATATCTTAAAACTTTCTATGTGGTTTTACATATGTCACATTAAAGCCAAGAAACTTTTAAGATGGAAACCATAAAATATATATAACATCTATTATATCTGCTTTCTTATGTTATTTCATTTAAATTGTTTTTAACATCTCATAAGAGGTTTCTTATAAGCTAAAATAATATATCAAGGGACAGTTGCTCAGAATCTGAAGATGAGTACTAGAATGCTGGGGTGTCTTCTACACCTAATTATGGCTTATAATTGTAATAATTTGATGTAAAAATGCATTCATGCCTGGATATTTTGGAAAGAGATTCATATAGATTCTCATCTATAATTCAAAGAAATCAAGCTTCCAATCAAGTATTCAAAGCTAAAAAGGCCTTCTAGATGTTGCCATCATCAAGGGTATGATTTTGAAGGTTTGCAAAGGTGATGTTAGACCACATGATGATGACAAAGTCGATGAGATAATACTCTATTCATTAAGTATTTATATACTTAACAGAGTCACTATCCTCTATATGTTAACAATACAATTGCAATAGAGAACAATGGACACAAATGTTTGGTAGCAGGATTTATCATATATCCCGACACACAACCAAAACGCCAACTTTAAAACCTATAAGATCTTAAAATCCTATTCCTCCTTGGTTTTGCCTTAAATCCTGAATTTAGTAAATTCCATTGGAAGGTGTATTTATAGGAATTAGCGGTGCTGAGGCACACAAAGCGAGATGGGAGGAAGGAAGAGGCCAGACTTGCTTCTAAACCATGCAAAAGTGCTAATCATATTTAGATTGATGCATTGTATATACTGCTGTATTAATTTTTAGTTTCATACAATTTTCTTTGGATTTAATGTTTAACCTGAATGTTTTATTATCTAGTGAAATGGATTTCATTGGCAATTTTCTTCGGAAAAAACTATGAAGAAAAGATGGTAATTTCCATTTTACTTGCAGGAAGTTGATCCTTGTAAGGATGTTAGTGACGAGGGCATTCGTATGGCTATTGAGAATGCTACCGGTCCTAAAGGTGCTTTGTTTGTACCTAAGGTAATTACTAGTGAATCCATTTCTGAAACTAGAATGAAGTGATTGAATTGTTTTTTGTTCTCTTTCATTTCAAATCTTCTAAATAGAAGTGTTTACCCCAACTGTGAATCTGATTAGGTGCCATTTAAAGTTCTTGTAAGAAGGCAGATTGGTCGTTTACTTGATCCAAGCCTCCAGCGTGCAAAGTTCATCTATGTTGAATTGATTAAGGTATGTTACCATGCATCCATCATTTGTATATAAGAACAATCAATAGTTTGCAAAGCAATAGTGAAACTCATCTATTTCTTTGTTTAGGTAATAGATGGGCCCATCACAACTTAGCTAATGAGCTCCATTAATATCCTGTTCTGCACAAGTGCATGAACGAGGTAATTGGAAATTTCTTACGAGGACTTCAGCCAGCAAAACCATGATAACCCATCTAATTGAAATGGAGGTATAAGATTAATTTGTCAATGTTAATATGTTGTGATAAAATTGCATTTGCTTTAATTGCCTTAAAGAAAAGAACTTGATAATTTAATTTAACAAATATATACTACTGATTTTCTTCATCGGTAGTAATTGTATGCATTTCAGGCTTATACTGCTGCAGCACTTGCATCTGATTTCACAATTTCTATTTTTGAATATTTCAACGTTTAAGATTTGGGAGCTCTACATACCACACAACTCTTATGTATTTACATCTACCTAAATTTTGATATTAATATTTATAACACTTTCATGTTATATGAAAAGGTGTATTTCACTTTGAAAAAATAACTAATAGGGGTATTATTTATTTGATGTTAAAGATTTGAGTGTTATGTATGTAAATATATTGGTTGTGTGGTATGAATGTAAATGCCTCATAATGTTTTTAGAAACTTCTGTCCATGTTGCCATTTTGATTTACAATTTTTTGCAGATGGATTATATAAATACTTCACATCCAAATTTTATTGGAGGAAAAAAGAATGGAGATTGCACAACAACAAGTCAAAGCTTCAAGGTTAACAGCATCAGTTTCCAGACCCAAGGTACCTGCTATCTCTTTAATCTAACTTAATAATTTCTATTTTTGGAAGCTAGTACATAACTAGCATTATGAGCTCCGTCCTGTTCTTCTTTCTCACTCTTGATGAAAATACTTATTAGAACTAGTAGATATGATGCTTAGTTTAATACTGCTTCGTTGCTATTTCTTTGAAAAGCGGATGCAAAAGCTCTCAAGAATCAGAACTATATCAGGCAAGGTGAAAACTTTGTGGATATTTTTGCCAAACCTTTCTAAATGTATGCAAGAAATCATTTTGATGTTAGGTTTCTTTTATGGTAGTTGTTATTGACACCTTATCTATGTTTTGCAGTAGTATTTTTAATATATATCATATTGAGTTCAGCATAGTAGATAAACATGCCTTGCATGATTCCTCATCAACATTGGCCTCATCCCAATTATTTTTCGACCGTGTTAATTGAGGTGTTAACTACTCTTCCTAAATCTTTTTGAACAACTTCTATTCATGCTATCTTAGGTCTATATTTTTCCCCTTTCTAATCCTTTATAGAATTGGTGTTTTTTATAATTAATTGTATATGTCAAATGCAAATATATTTTTAATTACCTTATATTGAATAGATAGATGCAACTTATATAATTTCCATAATTCAATAATTTTATACTTTGAATTCTAATATAATAATCCCTTTAACTCACAAATGTATAAAATTGTTGACCGAATTATAGTTTTATAAAACTTACCTTCTATGTGTTCATGATCTTCTTCTTTTGCATAATACTTATATATATATATGACGTGTGCTAGAAAATTCGTGGCGGTAGAGTGATGGATTATCGTTTTAGCGTTGCACGAGAATTCAGGACGCACTCAGATAAAAATGAATCGAGTTGTGATCACACCAGAAGTTTTTACGCGGAAAACCCGTAAAAGGGAAAAACCACGGGGCCTGACCCAGTTGTAAAAATCCACTATAAGTTGATGATTACAGATGCCCCTTGTCCCACAGGCGGGAAAGGGTAACTGGCTTTCCACTTTACAACGTCAACTGATGACGTCTAGTAAGCGGTGGTTGACAGAGACTGACAATGATCAACGGTAGTCGACGACAATCGATGATGGTCGGCAATGGTCGACAGAGGTCTGCGGTGGCTGATGACGGACGATGGTAGTCGACGAAGGTCAGCGGTGACTGGCGGCGATCAACGTCAACGGTGTCCGACGGTGGTCGACAGAGGTCGGCGGTGGTTGTCGTCGATTAGTGGTAGTCAACGAAGGTTGACGGTGACAGAGATGATGTTTGA
>NW_018165298.1:68233-69798 GCF_001263595.1 Phalaenopsis equestris
CTCATGTGAGGGGTGAGGCTATATTTATAGTGTTTTGAGTGCAATTAATGCAGGAATATGAACCGTTTTGATCGAACGACCCGGAGAGCTTCCATTGATCAGATGACGTTTGATGGACATTTGAGTGCCTTAACAATGTCGGAATTGAGCAGTCTTGGGCTCGTTGGATTTGTCTTTTCGAGACGCTCGATTCGACTATAAACTTGCTAGATTCGACATTCGTTTGAACTTTCAAATGCCTCTGAAAATCCTGTAGTAGTGGTTTAATGACTTGATCCGAACCTGATTTGGGATTGGACTAACTTTCATATCATTAGGTCCGTCTCATCGAGCCAATCAGTTTGACTATAAGTTTGTTGAAATCGGAGCTCTGGATGACTCTTGTTTAAAGTTTGAATGTTTTTTGTTCAAAAGGCTGCCTCGAGATCCATGCATGCCTCAAGATTCGTGCTAAATGATGAACATTTGTTAATGACATATCACTAACAAAGCTCTTCCCCATTTTGAACCATCAAACTTATCCTAGAACTTGAAACACTTATTTATTTATTGCATATATATATATATATATAACTATATATATATATATAATTAATCTATAATCCTTTTTTTTTTTGACGGAGTGCTTTTACATCTTTTACTAATCTTTAGATTGGATTTGATAATCCTTTTAAGTACACGCATAATTAGTATTACTTTTGCACAAAACGAATATGGGAATGTCAAATGAGCAGAAGCTGAAGCGGAAGCAACAAAGAAGCGGAATCGGTGTTGAAAGGCAAGCCTTGGAGTGGAAAATGCAGGAAACGGAATTACTATTATTATTATTTTTTATTTTTTAATTAATGAGTATTTAATGCTTCGTCACTTTTTCATCCTATAAATAGGACTAAAGGAGAAGGGGTAGAATTGTCGTGGTGCATTGCGGCGGTGCATTGCGGCGTTGCATCGTGGCGGTGCGACGCAGTGGTGCAATAGGTCGCGAAGCGATGTAGAGGTGCATTGCGGCGTTACACCGTGGTGGTGCGACGCGGCGGCGCAATGTGTCGCGGTGTGATGTGGAGGTGCATCTGCACAGTGGCAGAGCGACGCAGTGACGCAATGCGTCGCGACACGCCGCCGCCGCCCGCCGCCGCGTCGCGACGCAATGTGGCGGCGTATTTTTTGGGGTGTCTTGCTGTGAAATATTGCGGCGAAGAGGAAAGTCGTCCCCGTCCTGCGTAGGAGGCAAGCAACGAGATCTTCTTTTTAGTTGCGGCGAAGAGGAAAGTTGTCCCCGTCCTACGTAGCAGGTAAGCAACGAGATCTTCTTTCTCGTTGCGGCGAAGAGGAAAGTCGTCTCTGTCCTGCATAGCAGGCAAGCAACGGGATATTCTTTCTCATTGAGGCAAAGAGGAAAGTCGTCCCCGAGGAAAGTTGCACTCGTTCTGTGTAGCAGGCAAGCAATGAGATCTTTTTTCTCGTTGCGGCGAAGCGTTGCGGCAGGTCGTTGCGGCGACACGACGCGTTGCGGGGAAGAATTGCAGCGACGCGACGCGTCACGGTGGGACGCGCCGGCGCGAGCT
>NW_018165298.1:70345-71153 GCF_001263595.1 Phalaenopsis equestris
AAGGAGTTGATAATTTATTGCGTTGGGGCCCATGACCGGCGGCTTCAATGCTACGCAAGACCAGATCACCGACGGAGATAGGTCGAGGTTTGACTGTCTGGTTGAAGTGGCGAGCAACTCTTTGGCGGTAGGAAGCAGCTCTGAGGTGGGCCACATCACGTATTTCTGGGAGAAGATCTAACTGTTGTCAGAGCTTTTCTTCATTACTTTCCGAGTCAAAAGTCTTGACTCAAGGGTTTGGAATTCCGATATCAACGGGAATGACAGCCTCGGTGCCGAAACACAAGTTATATGGAGTTTCTCCAGTTGGAGTACGCGAAGTTGTGCGATAGGCCCAAAGGACGTTGTGCAGCTCTTCTACCCATTGCCCCCCAGCCTTCTCAAGTCGAGTTTTCAATCCTTTGAGCACAGTACGATTCGTCACCTCTGTTTGTCCATTTGTTTGGGGGTGCGCCACAGCAGTGTACACCAACTGAATGTGAAGATCCTTGCAGAATGATGTGAAAACTCTCCCAGTGAATTGAGTCTCATTATTAGTGATAATCTTCGCAGGAAGCCCAAAGCGACAGATGATGTTTTTCCAGGCAAAGTGTTTTGCATTTGCCTCAGTGATCTTGGCAAGCGGCTCTGCTTCTACCCATTTGGTGAAGTAGTCGACAGCTAGGATGATGAATTTTCATTGTCCAGTAGCAATCGGAAATGACCCCATGATATCTACCCCCCATTGAGCGAAAAGCCAATGACTTAGAAAAGAAGTGAGTTCCACTGGCGGTGCATGTGTAAGATTGGAGTGTAGTTGACAATTTTT
>NW_018165298.1:71192-74054 GCF_001263595.1 Phalaenopsis equestris
CAGTAGAAGCCTTGCCTCATTATTTTAAGAGCAAGTGCCCTGCCACCAAGATGCTCCCCACATATTCCGGAATGAACTTCTCGTAGAGCATAATCAACTTCAGATGGAGGAAGACACTTGAGATACAGACCTACAAATGCCTTCTTATACAGTTCATCCCCGATAAGGATGAAGTCGGCAGCCATGCGTCAGATGCGAATTGATGTAGTAGCATCATCTGACAGTGTTCCGTCTTGGAGGAAAGAGATGATGGGATCCATCCAAGATGGCTCCCTTGGGTCATCTATAAATAGTATCTCCCACGGCCATGGATGCTAGGAAAATGTATCTCCTCAATATACCTTCTTTTATGGAGATCTCCAGTTGTTGAAGTCGCAAACTTGAAGAGGGCGTCAGCTCGGGTGTTATGCTCTCAAAGTATATGAATGAGCTGACATGTTTCAATTTGGGCGAGAAGTGTTTTTACCAGACTGAGATACTGCACTAGTTGTAAGTTATGAGTGTCAAATTCTCCTTCTACTTGAGATGCAATAAGTTGCGAATCAGTGTATATAATCATATTTCGTACTTCGCAGTTGATGACAAGCTTTAATCCGGCGACAAGCGCTTCATATTCAGCAACATTATTGGTGGCCGAGAATTTCAAACGAAGTCCGTACTCCAAAATGTCTTTCTTTGGGGAGATGAGTAGTATTCCTGCACCAGCCCCTGAGTTTCCAGATGCTCCTTCTACATATAGTGTCCACTGAGGTGACTGTGGAAGAGAAGAGGGTGGTTCATCAGCGATAGACACTGTACATTCTACCACAAAGTCGGCCAACACCTGTGATTTGATGTTTGGTCGCAGTAAATAATGAATGTCAAATTCTCCCAATTCTACTGACCATTTAACTAATCTTCCTGATGTTTCTGGTTTTTGTAGGATTGCCTTCAAAGGGAGTTGCGTGTAAACGCCAATAGTGTGAGCCTGGAAGTAAGGACGAAGTCTCCTTGCTGAGAATACCAGGGCTAGTGCAGTCTTGTCCGCCATCGGATAGTGATTTTCTGTATTAAAGAGAGCTTTACTTACGTAATATATTGGTTTCTCGATTGTGTTTTCTATTCTGATTAAGACAAAGTTTATTGCATGGGGTGAAATAGCTAAATAGATAAATAACATTTCCCCTTGGATGGATTTTGAGAGAAGGGGCGGTGAAGCCAGATATGCCTTAAGTTGTTCGAAAGCAATCTGACAGTTATCTGTCCATTGAAAACCTGTGTTCCGTGCTCCTCTTAGGATTTTGAAGAACGACATATACTTATCTCCAGAACGAGCTAAGAACCGGGATAGGGCGGCTATACGACCATTCAATCGTTGCACCTCCTTGATGTTCTTTGGAGGTACGATCTCTTTCAACGCCTTGATTTTTTCTGGGTTTGCTTAAATCCCACGATGTATAACCATAAATCCCAGAAACTTCCCTGATGTGAACCCGAAAGCACATTTAGTCGGGTTAAGTCGTAAGTCATACTGACGAAGGAGTTGGAAACACTCCTCCAGATGAGAAATGTGTTGGGATGCTTCCAAGCTTTTTACTAACATGTCATCAACATAAACATTGTACGCCCGAGAAGGTTTTTGAAGACCTTGTTCATGAGTCGTTGATAAGTTGCACCAGCATTTTTTAACCCGAATGACATAACCTGATAACAGTATAAGTTCTTTATCTGTTTGAAAAGAGGTGACCTCCTCGTCCAATGAGTTCATCTTCATTTGATTGTCTCCTGAGTATGCATCCATAAAGCTTAGCATTTGATGTCCAGACGTGACATCAACGAGTTGATCTATGCGCGGGAGGGGAAAACTATCCTTCGGGCAAGCTTTGTTGAGGTCTGTATAGTCGACGCACATTCTCCATGAACCATTAGCTTTTTTCACCATGACGACATTGGCCAATGCAGGATGGTGTACTTCTCGTATGAACTTTGCTTCGAGAAGCTTGTTGACTTCTTATTCAATAGCTTGTAAGCGGTCGGGCAAAACTGCGCTTCTTCTGGATAACCGGTTTAAAGGTCGGGTCTACCTTCAAAGAGTGCATGATTATTTCTGGATTAACTCCAGACATGTCGGCTGGAGTCCATGCAAAAATGTCTTGATTCCTTCGGAGAAGATCTACTTGCTCTGACATTTTCTCATCGGAGAGTAGGGAACCAAGCTGCACTGTTCTCGAGGGATGTTCGTCAGAGAGTGGGATTTGAACCAAGTCTTCCATGGGAGAAGCCCGTTGAGATACATCTTCATCTCGAAGATCGAAGTTTTCAATGCTAAGTGTCATTGACGGGCGTGGTTGAGCTTGTCTGAGGTAGCATGATTGTGTTATCTGTTGATCACCTCGTACGATGCCGATCCTTGCTGGGGTTGGAAACTTGATCTTCAAGTGTGTTACAGAAGTCACGATCTCCTGAAGATAACATTATACGCTGATTCTGATTTGACAACGATGAACTGAACTGAGTGGATTATCTGTCGAGGAA
The DNA here is from genome assembly GCF_001263595.1 of Phalaenopsis equestris. Classification (NCBI taxonomy): domain Eukaryota; kingdom Viridiplantae; phylum Streptophyta; class Magnoliopsida; order Asparagales; family Orchidaceae; genus Phalaenopsis; species Phalaenopsis equestris. The sequence continues at coordinate 73,707 of NW_018165298.1, forward strand.
AATCTCCCAAGACAACCGGAAGATTTATTGTTCCCTCAACCCTCACTGGTCGATTATCAAAACCATATAATGGTCCGGATGCAGGTTGAAGTATCTCCCTTGTCAATCCCAAACTGAGAAAAGTTGTATAGAACAAGACATCAACAGAGCTCCCATTGTCGATCAGGATCCTCTTTACGTTATAGCAGGGCTCATCAATTCCTGCGTTAATGACTAAAGGATCTTGGTGGGGGACTTGAACTCATTCCAAATCGGAATCATCAAAAGTTATAGGCTCAAGACGCAATTTCTTCTGCATTGGTTCGCCAGGTACAGTGACAAGGACTTGATCAATCATCGATGGGCCTC